>NW_007252275.1:87665-89083 GCF_000164805.1 Carlito syrichta | reverse complement strand
GGCCTCCTTTTCCCACCTGACGCCATCGCAGGCTCTATGCTGGGGTCACACTTTCCCCCAGCCCGGACCTCCACTCTTCCGATCTAACTCCCTGCTGATCAGGCATCTCCAACACAGCACATACCAAGCTCACCTTCCACACCTTTCCTGGCCATCTGATTAATTTACTCCATCTTCCAACCTAGAAGCTTCAGAGTCACAATGAATGTTGTCTTCCCCTTACACCCTCTGCAAATTCATTTTCTCTTAACCTTTCTTCTGCTCCAACGTCTTCTTCCCTGCAACTGACTGATTTCTGTCAATTTAACCTTACAAATGCTTCCTCACGAATTCAGATTCCATACACACACATGCATGCCCATACATGGCCTGTTGTTTCTGTTTCTCTGGTAAACTAGTACAACCTCTGGAAAACCGTGTGGCGACTCCTAAAAGATCTAAAAATCAACCTTCCATATGGAAGTTCCAGCCATCTCTCTTCTGGGAATATACCCAGAGGAACTCAAATCACTCAATGAAAAAGATATCTTCACACATGTGTTCATTGAAGTATTATTCACAATAGCAAAAACATGGAACCAACCATGCTGCCCATCGAAAGAAGACCGGATTAAAAAATGTGATACATATACACGATGGAACATTATGCAGCCATAAAAGACAAAATTATAAATTTCAAAATTATAAATTTCACAGCAACTTGGATGGACTTAGAGTCTATAATGCTTAATGATCTACCACAGAAACAAAGAACTGAGTACCACATATTCTCACTCATAAGTGGACCCTGAACAATTATAATACTATAAGAAGGGAATTGGCAGTAGTGGAAAACTGCCGGGATTGGGGGGGAGGGCACATGTCACGTCAATAAGGATACCTGACCTCAACCCAGGTGAAGTGGGAACCAAAGAGGGGCCCAAACTTTACCTGTACAATGACCATTTTGTATACCTAACCCTGAGTTGTACCCTACATCTTTAAATAAAAGTTTTAAAAAAGACTGAAATTACTGTGCTCCCCTTCTTTCTTCTTTGATACCTAATTCAAGGGAAATAGCATTGTACATTTGAAATGACAGGGATTAAGTATAATTCTTGAGGGTGCAGAGTAAACTCTAAGCCAATCAACCTTTAATGGGCGACTTCTAAGAGAGTTCAAGTCAAGAAATATATACCTATGTTACCAATGTTGTGCTCACTGCTCTAGGAGAGAAGCTGATGGTGTGGTCCTTAGTTGATTAGCCTTAATTGACAATTCAGTATAGCTGGCACATAGTGTGGGCTCTATTGGGTGAATGCATGCATAATGATTCAGTGAACTGAGTAGAAGCAAATCTTTGCCAAGGGATTTTGTTTCAGAAAATATGGGTCTGCCCAATAAATTCTTTTCATCATATGTTTAATGACCTCTCATCT
>NW_007252275.1:0-87645 GCF_000164805.1 Carlito syrichta | reverse complement strand
TCCCCAAAGCCATTCCAATTCCCAGAAAAGAGGGCATTCAGGATCAAAAGGGTAATGTTTCCCATTCTAAGCTGAATCTATGTTAGATGACAGGGCACCAAGCAGCTTCACGGACTAGGCCACAATTTAGCAGACCTGATTCTCTCTAGGACCCAAGAACGTACTAGTACCATTAAACACTGCTGTCAGTCACCCTGCACAGAGGGGCTGTTCCTTCCAAACCTCCAAAACAATTTGGGATCACATCTTCCATGTTTCCATATACCTGTTGGTGGTACTACCATTTTTCTATGTTTTAAAATGAGAACAAAAACAATCCCTAATCAACATGGAGCTGACGTAAAAATTAAATGAGTTAACACACATAAAGGGCCCCATCACAAGCTAAAGAGACTCATTCAGTCACCTAACATGTGATAAACACAGAATAAATGGTAAATGGTATTTATTCAAATATTACAATACACACTGTGAGGTAGCTATCATATCTCCATCTTGTGATTTCCAAATTGAAGCTCAGAAAAGTCAAGTAACTTGCCTTAGCTCACGAAGCAATTAACAGAATGAGCTCTGACTTAATTCCTAACCCAATACTAAAGACTGTGGAAATTATTAGGTGGCTCATGAAGAACAACAGAAACATTTCAAATTGAAAAATTGAATCTCCTATCACAAGCTAAAGAGACCCATTTAGTCAAGGTACCCCTAAAATGCCCATCTGTGTCTCAGCTCCAAACCATTATTCCCAGTCATGACCATTCCAAATGCAACCTATCCTTGCAGTTCTGGCCCCTACCTTTTCTTTGAGACCTTCCTAGATTCCTGTGGCCCATAATAATCTGTGTTCTCCCAGATGTTACATGGCATGTACAATTACAAAATGGTCTTATACTCCGCTGCTTCAGACATTCTCTTATTCAACAAATATTTATTAAATGCGATATGTGGCCAAGCATGGGCTGGGATGGAAAATAGAAGGCCTCTGGTCTTTTGGTCCTTTCAATCTAGGATGAAGATGGAGACATGAAAATAAGTAAATACAATGAATTGATCCTCAAAAGTGTGAGAGATGGTGGGGAATAAAGGAGAAATTGGTCAATCCAGTAGCACAGAATGGGGGTGGTGCGAGAAAAGAGAACCTTTTATCTGAGTCTTAGCACAGAATAGATCCCAGGCCAGTAAAGAACATAGTGATCAAAGACCCAGAGGTAGAAAGGAGCCTGGCATGTTCTGGAGACTTCCAGGAATTAGGTGGGTTCGCAGCACTAAAGATGGTGAACACAAGGCTGGAGCTGGGCATGGGCCAGGATGTAAATGTCATGTATGCATACTCCAAGAACCACTTGAGAATTGTGTGCAGATTAACCGGATCATATGTGTATGTTAGAAAACTCTGGAAGCCATGTTAGAGAGGGGGTGCGATGAGAGACAGGGAAACAGTTCTAGAGATGACCATCGCAAACCTGGTAGAAGAGCCTGGAGACCTGAAGTAAGACAGCAACATGGGGAGTCCGAAATGAAAGAGAAAGCCAATGGGAGAGATGCATGTCAGTTTAGAGAGGTCACTCTTGCAACAGTCAGTTGGGAGCTTGAAGTCACTACACGGGGAGCAGAGAGAGCAGTTAAGAGACGGGGAGCAGAGAGAGCAGTTAAGAGACCAACAGTAGCACATAAGAAAATGAGAAAGACTTCTCTGTATTTTTTTTCTCCTTGTGATTGTTTCTGCCTGACTGATGTCATCACAGGCAGGTCCTCAACCTCGTCAATGGTCCTCTGAGATGTCCTTAAAGACGGCGCCGGCAAATGGAAGTATGTGGTATAAACTGAAGATACACTGTGCTGGGGCCACAAGACACTCAAAGTTTACTAACTTTTGACCAACTTTTGAAAAGTTGGTTATGCCGGGAAAACATCAATAGCTAACCCAAAGGCCTGGTTTTTTTGGGTCTCCCAAGCAACCATCAGGGAGTCACAGACAAATGTTTTAAGTCAATGATAGTTGTTATTGCCATACTATTTCTGTTAGCAACAAGGCATCCCTACTGTGTACTTTTAAGTAGCAATTTTGATGGGTAAAGACAACCACAGAACTGCTTTGAATTTAGGTTATTGCAAGACACAAGAAAAAAATTCTCCAATGAAAGATTTTAATATGATGCTATCAATATCCCTATCTCAGAAATAAATGATGATGTGTGACAGCCTACCTTCAGGGCTGTTGAAAAAAAATCAATGATCTTTTAAAAATCTGAGCCGTGATATTTGCAAAGTGCTTTTGGTTCAGACGAGGAAAAGCACTAGTGAAGTTCACAAACAGATAAATAAATCAATCCATAAAAGAAAAGAAAGGAAGAAATTGCTCACAGAAGATAAACAAATCACTCCAAAGCAGGATTTTATTAAACTCTGCTTAGGTTTGATCCTCACACAAACCACAAGAACTCCCCTGAAAGTCCTTCTGTGCTCTACGGAATATCCCATGGAACAGTGCTGACCGCCAATGGCCAGCTGGCTTATTTCAGTTTTCCTAGTCATGTCTCAGAACCATCTTCGAGAAAGCCATTGATTAAATTAATCAATCAATTCTCTACATAATAACACTCTCTTCTATGCTTTTAATATCAAAAAGCCTTCCTTACTAAAAGCTGGTAGTAATCAAGTGCCCTGGATCACACACGATCTGTGCTTTTTGATAAAGGTTTCACAGTTAATTTCTTTGTCTTTGCAAGATGTTGTGCTCTACCACATCAACATAGACTATCAATTTTATTTCCTTTATTAGCATTTTGATTGTAAGCAATATCTGTATTTATAATGAAACTGATTAAACTAATGTTTGATTATTATTTTATCATCATAACAGCTTCACAGATGGAATAAGCCTGCTTATTGAATTTTCCTGAGGGTTAGCAGAATGAGTGCTCAAAACTGAAAGCACATCATCACCTTTAGGTCATGAAAACACTAATCTTCCCAAAGGGATCACACAATCATTGTCCACTGTGTATATCCACACACAAAGATGTAAACACACATACACACACACACACACACACACACACACACACACACACACACACACACACACATATGCACACAATGAGTAATAACTGTCTAAAGTATTTTTGAGAACAAAAAATAAGCCCACAAGAAAAAAATCATAATAACAGTTGTGTAGAAATAAAAGAGGGTTTGATCACGCCATCTTTTTTTTTTTTTGGTCAGAGTCTCCCTCTGTCACCCAGGCTGGAGTGCAGTGGCATGTTCACAACTCACTGTAGCCTTGACCTGCTGGATTCAGGAGATCCTTCTGCCTCAGCCTCCCAAGTAGCTGGAACTACAGGCACATACCACCACACCCAGTCAATTTTTTGTATTTATGGTAGAAAAACATCTCATCATGTTGCCCAGGCTGGTCTTGAACCCCTGGACTCAGACAATCCTCTTGCTTCCACCTCCCAAAGTGCTGGGATTACAGGCATGAGCTAACATGCCCAGGAACACAGGTTACCATTTTTGTGTCACAATTAACTTCCACATTTCCCCCACCTTATTTTGTCATGCAGGACAAAGACATCACAAATAATTTTCCATACCCTCTTTGACTAATAAATGAACTAAGTTCCAGAGAGGAAGAGAGGCTTGCCCAGGTACCATGGCCAAGTTCGTGATAGGACCTGGTCCTTCCTTCTTGTTTTCTCCTTGTCCAGCACTCTGAGAACTTCACTAAAATATCTTTTCCATCCAGTTTCCTATTCTGTTTTTAGGATGATGAACATAATCTTTACAATTAAATATTGGAACCCTTAAGGCTTCATTACTTTCATCATTAACATTATCCTCAGCTGCCTTACCTTTCCTCCAAATTATTAAAAATATTACTTAAGCATAAATTAATTATTAGGCATTTAACCTCCAAACACCTTTAGAAAATCAGGTTTATTGGCAATTTTGAATAAATGTGAATTCTCACTTTCCAATTGAATTTAAAAACCAATTACACACAGTCTACTAATGAACATTTAAAATTAATATTTGACTATTTTCCCCAATCAGTCAGGTATTCAGATTGTCAACTTAGTCAGTATATTCAACATGGCCAGCTAGCCATGTTTTAAATTAAATATAAGCCCCTGGGATTTCAACTTTGTGGGTTCTGCTCATTTAGACTTGTGTCAATATAAAGAGTCAATACAAACCTAATACTAAAACACTCAATCTCTTACATTGAAATTTTATAAAACCAAGGATTCTCTTAAAGCATCAATACCCTTTTTAGAGGCATTTTCAAACCCCAAAACAAACTCAATCTAAAGGGAGTTTCATTATAATTGAATATGGAATTGCAAGTTGGACTGTGTGACACATTAAACAATTAAACAAGCAAGAAATTTAATTAAATTTCTAATTCACTTTGGATTTCACTGTATCCTGCAATTAGAAGGTTTCATGCTAGTATCAAGTATTCAGGAGTCAGGAGTGCCCTGCTGAAAATAAATCTGCAATGTCAACAGCAAGTAGTATGTTAATGTCAAACAGATGGTGGAATAACAGGTCCTATTGCTAATATCCACTGGAGGCTGGTTGAGTTTTTCTCCTCTACCCCAAATCCACGGGCTCCTGGACAGGAAATTGGCAGCTTTTCATGACAGGGAGACAGGGAAAAGAGGTAGACCTCTGTTTTGTGGAAAATGTGCTTGCTACCACAAGATCTGTTCTGAGTGAAGAGGAATCCCCAAGGATTAAAGGACCTAGGATCTAGTCTCAGTTCCACTATTTGCAACTCTTGTGGTTTGGGGCAAGTTACTCTGTAGACAAAATTACTCTGGGTCTGACTGGACACAAAGTCTGAGATCATCCAGTACAGGGGTCTCCAACCCCAAGGACACAGACCAGTACTGATCCACGCCCTGTTAGGAACCCAGCTGCTCAGCAGGAGGTGAGCAGTGCGCAAGCGAGAGAAGCTTCATCTGTATGCTCCCTTCACTCTCATGACCACCTGTGCTCCGCATTCTGTCGGATCAGTGGCGGCATTAGATTCTCATAGGAGCACAGCACCTACTGTGGACTGTGCATGCAAGGGATCTAGGTTGCACGCTCCTTATGAGAATCTGATGCCTGATGATCTGAGATGGAGGTGAGGCAGTAATACTATATAGTCCATTATACATTACAATGTAATAATAATAGAAGTAAGGTACACAATAAATATAATGTGTTGGAAACATCCCCAAACCATTCCCCCACTCCGTCTGTGGAAAAAATTTTCTTTCATGAAACCCCAGTCCCTGATGCCAAAAAGTTTGGGGACCACTGATCCAATACAGAGGCATTTGAGGGAGAAAAATAATATGTTCATTGATTCACCTATAAAATGTTTGGGGCAAGAGGGGTAGGTGTTGTTCATGACCTCTATGGTTCCAATCTGAGACTCTTTGTGTTATACTGCCCTCAAGAAAAACTTTCATGAGAAGAGTCTCATATATATGTATTAACAAAAATATGTATATCTATAAGTATGTGTGTGTGTGTGTGTGTGTGTGTGTGAGTTTAACACAAAATGTCCCCAAGTTGACTACACTAAGGAAAAGTCTTGACACAAACCACTTATACACTTGGACAAGTCTGACGCCACAAGCAGAAAGATTGCTTAGCTGATACAACGAGATACAGAGTGCTGGCAAGACAAGAAAAAGTAATGCAAGCCCGGGGCTCAACCATGGGATCGTGCTTGTCACCAAGCATCATAATCTTGATACCCGCTGTCTTGAAGGATTCAGACTAGTTTCGAATTCATTATTCCTTAGCTCCTGTGATATGTAGACAATCCATTAGGTTGCTCAATAGTGTTTCTTCTGGTAAGTCAAAGCCCTGTAAAACAGTTTCATTTTTTTTTTCTCAGTCTGAAACATGTCTAGGTCATGATAATTGGAAAACCCAATTCAAACCCCTACTACAATTAAACAGGCCAGGCATAGTTTTGCCTTAGTAAACTACGTATGACCTCGGGCCTGTTTTGTTATGTATGAAACGCTATTTCCAAGCCATCTGGTTTTTAAAATGCACTGACAGCAACAGCTTTAATTTAAAATGCCAGTGTTCAATATGTCAAAGCTCAACTATTCTCTGAGAAGAAGCTTTAATGCATATATATTATTAATGTACTATCAGAGAACAGATCCCTGAGTTTATTCTGACCAACAAGTCATTAGTCAAAGACTACATACAGCAAATTTGGTGTATGAGGATAGATGAGAGAATTTTGTTTCTGGTTGCTGTTGCTATCTAAGGGAGAAGAAACAAATAAAAGATACAGGAAGTCTACAGTTGGAGGCTAAACGATAGAAAACCTGGACTTCAGGAAGCATGAGTTTTATTTCTTATCAGACATTTGGGCAAGAAATTCTCTGGAGAAAAGAATGGGAAAAACCTGTCCTGCAACACAGTGCACAAAGGAGTGGGGCGGGACCTCTATCCTACCCTGAGAGGTGTGGCCTACGAACCTTATTTACATTTCTGGTTATTTAATTTCTTGTTTGCAAAAACAGAGATAAACTGTGCTATCATAAATTCTGTAAACTTTGAATGAATCGAACATTCAAAGCAAGCAATGTCAGCAAATAATAATTCTCTCATGGAACGGGAAAGAACATGGAAAGATTGGAATAAATATCAATGAAAAAGGTTTTTTGTTCGCTTACTATAACAAACTTGATAAGATAAAGTATTACTTTTTCATTTTATTTGGAAGTTGTGGGGTACAAGTGAGGATTTCCTACATAAGCAAGTTGCATGCAGGTGAAGTTTGGGTATCTAGCCAGCCCTCTCTCCCTGGATAGTGGACCAGGCATTCGGTGTGTTGCTACCTGCAACACATATTTTTAATAAATAAAAATAAAATAAGCTTTTATTTTAAAGCCCATTAATTTAGAGCATTTGGGACTTCTGAAATTACCTTCTATTCAAAGAGCTGGTTACTTTTTGCAGATAGTGATGCTGTGGATAAATACACAGATGTGAACAAGAACAAGCACTCAGGGACCACTGACCAATGGAATATTCTAGCCACTTGTGAGGCTAATAATCTGAGCTCCCAAGCATAGCGTTTTCTTTAGAAGAAAGCCTGCTATTCTAATATGCGAAAGACTGGCCAAACGCGATTTAGATAACCACTTGAAATCTGGTTCTCCCCAGAAAGGAGAAGCTATTCAACGCTTAGTCTAAAGTTTACCCTGAAGGAGAAGGATGACAGTGTTATCACACTGTGTTCATACCTTCAGCAACTTATGTAATAAACATCCAATGTTATCAAAGTACTAGATGAAAAAAACACACGTTTATTTAGGACTCATCTTAATCCACTCTGAGAACTAACAGGGGTTTAGCCACAGACCATGAGGCTTTTCCTCCCCAATTCTTTTACTTCTAAAAACAGAACTTAAAATCTGAGACTGAAATCTCGTAATCGAAACATCTGGAAGAAGAAAATATCACAAAGCCAAATAAAATCAAAACTTTGCATAAATCACAGTAGGCTTGATCCCGTGATAAGGTACATGTACCCAAATTTTCAATAGAAATAAACTTGTAAATTAAGATTTTATTAACTTTGCTCTAAGAAAGTTCTTGGAAGCCAAAATTATCCTTACAAATTGTTGTTAGTGATATATACAGTGTTAATTATTATTTGGCTCTGTAAAACTGTCAAAATTCTTACCCAATAGCATCACTGAAAAAAAGCGGAAAGTATTTAAATTCCAAATCATCTAGAGAATGAATATACCACACAAAAATGCCTCTTGCTTATAAAACAAACCAAAGGAAACTTTCATCTTTGGCAAACAACAGTAGGCTTCCTCACTATTAATAAGGCAACCTGGCGTGAGGGGAAAAGCCCTGGACTGGGATTCAAGCTCAGCATCCGCCTCTCACTAACTGAAAAACACACGCGCAAAATACTTAAATCTCTCCTCTGTCTTCTCTCTTTTTTTAAAAAAATAATAATAATATCTTCCCAGCTGCCTCCCAGGACTCCTCAAGAATCAAATGAGGTATTATCCAAAAACACTTTAAAATAGTAAAGCACTATATAAGAGTCCAGGATTATCACTCCAGGCCACTGGACTCTAAATACTCAAACATGAAGGAATTACTATCTGAAACCTTCCTTGAAATACTCAAAAGCAGACTATTAAAATGCTATTCAATCAGATGTCCCAAAATTGATTTCTAAACACCTCAGAATGATAAACCATCCTATTTACTTCTCTGCGATGACTATAGCATTCAGCGTTCGTTGCACCCTACCCAAAATATTGGATTGATATTAAACATTGAATTTATCTGCACCTTTACCTGATCCTGATTAGCATTCAGTAAACTAGTTAATGAAAGAATCTTCCTAAACTAAGTTGATTTCCATTTATTGGAGAAAAATATGTTTTAAGCATGGACTTGGAGGAACATCTATCTTTAACTATCTGAAAGGTTTCCACATAGGCAAAGCAGTAACATGCTCTATTTGGGCCCAAGAAGTTTCAACTCATTATAAGGAAGAGTTTTCTACAGTGAGAGCTAATCAAAGATAGAGTAGATAATTCTAGAGGCAATGAGTTCCTCATCAAAAGAGGCATTCAAGCATAGACTGCCCTTGGAGAGAAGTTGTAGGAAGGGCTCAGGGAGTGAATAGCTGAAACAGAGAAACTGTATCCTTGTCTTCAGAGAGTTTATGAGTTTATAAAACAGTACAGTTTCTGAAGAATTCGATCATTATAAAAAGGTATTTAGAATTTATGGGGAAAAAACAACTAAAACAAAATTTAAAATAAGGGTATTTTTTTCCTAATTATGTGAAGCAAAAATCATATATACTTAACTTACAACAACTTGCCTTTTCTAAATGAAGAGAAAAAAATCTTCAGTTGCAAATGCCTTTCCTAGATGCCCTGGGGCCCAATAACTCTTTGAAAATTTGTTCACTAGTATCACATGCATAGGACTTTTCTACACTGAAATTTCCATTCCTATTATCCTCACATCAAAACAATGTGTAGTACAGATCAGTTTATGTACCTCGCAATTTATCACTGTTTTGCATTAACATGAAAATGCTGACTTGAGAAAACTAGCCTTGTTACAATATATACACTTCATAAAAGAACTTGTCTTAATCTATCCCTAGAACACCTCCTGGGCATGTATGAGATGCTCAATAAATACATAAACAAATGGATGTATATAGATATACACTACATAATCTTATTCGAAAACTGTTTCAAGTATGACTTTCTAATTGTCTCAACAACTAGATTACTACTGTCTACTGCCCCATGAAGCAAGAAACCAAGTTTCTCCCATTGTCTCCAGGGTAAGGATTGTCAATTTCCAATTGCAGCTTATTTTGTATTGTGTCGGCCCAAGTGGTAATACCTATGCCCTAATAATTTCTTACTAAGAAATATCCTTAAAGTGGCACATGTGACATTAATGATTAGGTTCAGACTTAAGGTTAAAGCTAGCTTACTATCATAGGACTCACTGTAGTGGAGATGATGCCCGGTTTTTGTTGTTGTTGTTGTTTGCCTTTTTTTTTTTTTTAGAGGAAACCATATACCAAGATGACTCAGTACAACAAACAATTCTAAAACGAACCTACTCTTTGTGTTAAACCCTGCCCTATCCAGACAAGCTGGAGACAGCACAGTGTTCACCACTGCCAGGTTAAACACTCCTGGTTGTACTATTATTGTTCATGTAAAAAGAAGAAGAAAAATCAGCAGATCAAAGGCTCTGTTATAAAGGCTCAGAGAAACCAACACTAATTAAGCTTAATAATTTTATTTGCATTTAGTTTTAACCAGAGCAATGCTTTTCTCGTTGATGGAAATTGTGATCTCTAGCCTTTGCTTTTCCTCCTATGACTTCTTCTTCATAAGCATGCTCGAGAATGCCAAAAAATGTCAAATAAGTACTAAACACAAACCAGAGCAAAAGAAAAGAGCTTAATCCCCACTAGGCAATAACACAACAAGAACACTATTTAATATTTACTAACGCTTCGTCATGCATGAAATGCTTTCGCGTGTTTCTGGATCCAACAGGCTACTGAAAGACTCCATCTTACGACAGCTGTGATTTTTTTTCTCTAAGCACTGTCCCGTGTCCTACTTCCTTTTATTGCTGCCAGTATAGTTCCCTCTCCCGACTTAACTGCCAATTTTGAAAGGTTATAGACAATACATTAGATTCAGGGAGAGTTGAGCTGGCTTCAGCTCGAGAGATTAATGTGAACGGGTCAACACCATGAGACTCAGCAGAGCCCAGGGCAACGAATGGGGCGGGTGAATTCCACACCCAAAGCAAATTCTTCATGTGGAAAGCTCGTCATGAAAGCCTTGTAAGGAGGAAGAATAAAAGGTTGTTTTTAGGAAAAATAACTCCTCCAAAATAAACAAACAAAAAATGCACATGGGCAGAGATGGTTTGTGGACTGGTATTTTAGCCATTATGCCAGTAAGGTCTCCAGTTTCCAAACAGACACTCACAGGCTTTGGACACCAAGAAAATGCCAAAGCAGGTGTCAAAATGTCACCCCCACACACGGCTCATCTAGAAAGCTCCCTTCTGCCCAACTCTTGATACCACCACAGCCTCCCTTTGTCCCCCTTCTGGTTCTCTTGAGTGTGCTCTCCAGGGAGGAAATTTCAGAATAAATAGCAAGCACAAATGGCATCGCTGCTGGGAAGAAAATGCTTCAAGAACACAAAGAGCATCGCTGATTAAAAGGCGTTTCTTGTGGATGTGGTTGACTACTGAGTAGAGAAAGCATACCACATTGCTGCCACAGGCCTGGGTTCTGTGGGACTTACTGTCCTTTCCAATAAACCACATAATAAAATTTAATGAAGCCGGATAGCTGAAAAGATGCAGTCTGCTCTTTAAGCAGATGTTTTTAATATTCAATGAGACAGTTTTTTAAAAAGATGCTAAATGGAGACAATTCATCCAGGTGTTTTGTTTTGTTTTGTTTTTATTTTTTGTTTTGGTGGAGTAGGGAGCATTTTAGGGCTAAATCATCACGATGACCTAGCAGAATCACTGAGACAAAAAGATCACACTTCTAAAAAGGGCCACAGTGTGATTTCATGACAGCTGAGATCATTTAGTGGTAACACATATTCACTACATTCCTTAGAACTAAATCCTCAGGGGTCACTAACTACAGCCCAAGGGCCAAATACAGCCCCCTGACTGGTTTATTGGAATACACCACATTCATTCATTTATGCATTATCTGTGGCTATATTAGTATTTAGTCATGACAGGACTGAGCAGTTCCAACAGAGATTACACAGCCCACAAAGCCTAAACTATTTACTTTCTGGCCCCTTATCAAAAAAAATTTTGCTGGCCCTTGATCCAAGAGATGAAATTTTTGTGTCAACAGATACTTATTTTTACGTTTGGGAAGAGTCAAGCAGACCTTTCTGATGAAGAAAATGAAGATGGAGCAGGGAGGTGGAGGGAGAGGAAGAAGAGGGAGAGGTTGTAATAATAGCAAGTTATGATTTGAGCCTGCTCTACAACTCTCTGACTTAGCTTCATGTTGGTACTAGTGGCATCTCCATCTGGGCAAAAATATAAACAAAGTCAGTCTTTTTAAATTTTACAACAGAAGGTCAAATTTGCTGCCAAACCTTTGATAATATAAACACGGTTCTTTCAAAAATTAACCAAAAAGGCCATCTTGTTTTGAAACATTCACCAGAGAACTTAATTTTAAATTGATTTGCAACAGAACATGGCTTCGTGGCTCTAAATCCCAGGATGGGTAAGGGGAGGTGCTTGCCTGGCCTGACCAGTCACTCCCCAGAAGAAAAGGGGTGACCTCAGGAGCACTGGCCCACTGCAGGGAGCAACACAAGGAGGGTGGAGGGAACGTCACACTCCAGATGCTGGCAAGGTCTCTGTGGACCAGGAAATGGCAGAGGGAACAGGTACATGACACGAGCCTCTCGGTGACACCTGTCAGCACAACAAAATGTGGACCATGACTGGATTTCCGGTGGAAAATGGAAAAGGAATGGAGTCTTTTTTCTGGGCCTATTGGGTAAAACACACAAATACACACACACACACACACACACACACACACACACACACACACACACACACGTCCTAAGGGGTAAGGAATGTGGACAAAGGAAAATACGAGGAAGCAGGTGAGCGTTGAGCTCCTCAGATCCTAGGACTGAAATTTGGGCCAGGCTCTATCTTCATCTCCAAGAGGAAAGGAAGCTCCAAATAGCATGAGAGCTGCATGTTTTTCTGCAGGTTTTAGCATACAGATGAATGAGATCCATGCTACATAAAGACAGGCTAGGTAACATGAAAATCACCCTCCTGCTTCATTCTAAAAGTTTCATCCAAGCAAGCCAGACTGCCAGAAAGAATCCTATCTGGAAAAGCTAGCACCAGGTTAGATGTCTACAAAAATGCCTTAGAAAAAATGCAATCTCATAGCTGAAGGCAAACATGAGAAAGACATAATGACATATAACATCAACTTGAAGAATGTCAAAAAGTGTAATGCAGTAGAGAACTATGTTTTGCAATGCCTCCTACCTAAGAACACACACTGCATAGCCTTCTTATCATAAAAGAAAAAGCCTCTCCACCCAAGCACCGCTGTTATATTTTATCAGATAATAAGAATTCCATGATGCATCACATCTTTGTTTCTTTGATTGTCTTTGTTGTCAAAAAAACTTAGAAAGTAAAATTTCAAACTGACCACAAAAATATGATTGCCTACTATGTGCCAAGTTCTGTGCTGGGACAGATCCCGCATGTGAACAACATGAACAAGATTCCTGCCCTCCTGGTACTCACAGTCTAGGGAAGAAACAGATATTAAACAGCAAGCAGATCTCATGGTAACCCCATTAAGGGTCAGGTTGCTCATTCTTTCCCTCAGCCACTAAAGGTACACATAAGGCGACCAGAATAACCATAAAGCAATTCCCTTCTTAGCATTTCAAAGCATGTACGAGGGGATACAATTCAGAGTGCAAAGACTAGCGTCTCCAAAGGCCTTTCCCCTCCCAAGTTCCTCAGTCTCCACCTTTCAGGACCTCACTCCCACCAAAACCCAATGCTTCCTTTCTGGCCCTGGTTCATGAGGCTTTCTTCTTCCCTTTCTCCCAGCCCTCAACACATCGTTCCATTTAGTTTCTCTCACAATAAGGAAGATAGAATTCTTACACTCGAGGAGAAGAAAAGAAAGGTAAAATGGAGTGGACAAAGAACAGATTCCCTCTCACAGGCAGGGAGACTCCTGGACGGAAGGAAGGCTGTAAGCACTACGCTTGGATAATTTTTTCTAGCAATATAATTAACATTGCGAGAGAACCTGGGGAGGTGGAATTACTCATTCAGCTGAGGGGTCAGGAGAGAGACCTTCCTCCCAAAGCAACATTTGAAGCCAAGACCTGTAGGAGACAGACCAGCTCTCCAAAAACCAAGAGGAAAGACTGTCCCGGGCAGGGGAGCCTCAGGTGAGAACTGGGCCTGGGCATTCTCCAGTAACTGAAATCTACAAGAGAACTCAAGAAAAACGCACAGGGAAAACTGACATGAGACGTGGCTGGAAAGACAGGTGGGAGAGAATCATGGAGGACCTTCTTCTGTCCTGGTAAGAATTCTGATATTACCCAAGTCCAATAAATAGCCAACAGTGAATGGGTTGGAAGTGGGGCAGAGCACAATAGGATCACCCCGATGCTTGTGAAGAATGAACTGCTTGGGAGGAGGGAGGGAATACAGGAGCTAATTAGAGGTGCAGAAGGCTTCAGCCGTGGGCTTGGCAACAGAGGGCACCAGCAAGTGGTCAGGTTTAATCCGCAGAGATTGGCAAGCGATGGATCACCCATGGAGGGAGGCGGCTGTGCCAACAGCAACTCTTGAGTCTTCATCTACTGATCCTTGAGTAAATGGGGTTGGAAGAAAAGACAATTTGAATAAAGAGCCTATCTCTGAAACTTAATCCATTATATATTAACTAAATATTATTATATTTTGAAATAATAATATTTAAATTCAATTGCAATGCCCCCCCATTGCTATATACCCAGGGCTTCCAACAGTGTCCAGCAACAAGGCAAGTAAGTGCTCAATAAATATTTGCAGAATGAATGAAATTTCCTCTGGTAATTCTGTCTCTCTCTCTCTCTCTGGTACCCAGAATATCTGAGCCATATCTTTAGATTAAAATCAATGATGAAATATAATTTCAGATTTGAAATGTGGTAAACATGCCTATTGTTTTCATCATACAAACCACAGAGGGGAAATTTCAAGAAAACGTTCTCATTCAGCGGGGCCTGTGGTTGAAGGAAATGCTTGGAGACACTGTTCTGTTTGACCTCTGATTATTTAAATTTTTCTTTTTAATTCTGTGGTATGTGCTTTTTATTGTGGCTTCAAATTCCTTCTGGAAGTAGATGGGGAATAAATTAGAAAGAAACACTGTGCCTCAGATTAAATGTGATTTGTGGAGCTTAATGGCTGGATTCTCACTTCCCGACCCATCTCACCAGGACCGCACCTTCTTAGGGTTCATTCTGGGAGACACAAAGCTCAAGGTTGCCCCTCCGATGACCAACAGGACAGTGTAACCTGGTCCCAGAGTCCCCCCATCCCCCTCCTCATTCTCTTCCACTTACTGTCATGAGTCCGGGTGTTTAACAGAAATATGTCCCAGGCTAATATTTCAGCAGACATGACTGACCTCTATGCTCTTTTCCTTAGGTAATCCATGAAGAACTGTGCCTGGCATATATTACACAGTCAAGAAATCTTAGAGAGTAGCTAGCATAATGGTATATGCATCTTCGAAGGGGCCTTCTTCATTCAAGGGACTAAATGTGAATTGTTAGCATTTTAAGAAATAGGTCAGGTCAGTCAGATGAAATTCCAGGCAAGAGGGCCTATTCATTTTCCTCCAATAAACATAACAGAGGCTGACTCTGAATCTATCATTTTCTACCAGATGCAAAGCTAATGGTATGCTTTCTATTTTACCTATCATTTTCTTTTTAACTCTTCTTAAAATAAATAAATAAACTCCTTATTCCATTATTCTACTTCTTTGTTTTGCATTTTAACCAGTTTTGACTTATTCCTGGGTCATTTAAGGAAACTGGCTGATCCCTAGGTCCCCTTCACAGTGAAAAAATAAAAACAAAAAGAATTAAAAAAAAAAAAAACCTGACTCTAGTTTTCGATAACACCATCTGAGTCCAGTTAGTTATTTCAGCACCCTCATGGATAACGAAAATCCTGTGAGCTGAGCTCCTGAACTGTACTGCAAATGATAGAGCATCAAACTTGTACAAATGTGCTAAAATCCTCCTGTGAAGGCTCATCTCCTGAGCTATCAAATGGGTATGCCAAGGTCTATTAATTTAAATCTAATGGAAGGAATCATAAAAGCACAGTGGGTATATTGGATTTGGGGAAAACATATCCATAGCTTCTTAACAAAATTTTGCACATTGCTATAGCCACGCTCACCCACATTTTCCGACATCATTATGATGACCGGCTTAACCCAATAAAAACCTTCCTTTTTACAAATGCCATCCTTTTCACAGATGTCTCCATGGGATTGTGAGAGACAGTAAGTGACAAAAAGCTGTTCTGGAACAAATAAAAGTAAGCAATGCATATCCACCAACCCCTTAAAGATTTAAATATATTCTTCAGTGTGTAGGGCCCCCAGAGCTAAAGCACTTGAACATCATTTGGTTCAATAATTGTTACAACAACCTCAAGAGCAATCAGTCCTACCGCCACTTCTTCTCATTGAAAAAAAAAAGAAAAAGAAAAATCCTTCTTCCTGCCCTATCCAAGTGGGTCACTGCTGCTTTTCTCTTTGCTCAGCCTTTCCTGCAGAGGTTTACCAAGTTCTGATGTGGTTCACTGCATATTTTAAGTGCTGGAAGTGGTTATGGCCAAAGAAGGTCAGCGAACATGACTGTGAAGCCAGGACAGGGATGTGCTTGGGAAAGACAGAGGCTGGGATTGAAGTCACCTCTGGGGAGATGATGCAAGTTCACTGGAGACTTGCTGTTTATTGGTATTCATGCTTTTCTATGGCCTTTTTTTAATGTTCTAAACTAAGAGCAGTATTTTTAGCACCTTAAAGGTGATTTGCAATAATTTTAAATAAAAACGATCCAATCGTCCTATAAACAGTAGAACTGCCATCTTCTATAAATAGAACTGGCAAGCATTTCATCAGTCTTAAAAATATCAGCTCCTTTAATCAAGCTCCCACCAACCTCCCACCAATGCCTCCCTTTCCTTTTCAGAATTCCTTGAAGCAGTAGTCCAGGCTCCAGGAGAACCCAAGGGACCCGTGCTAATGCTAAAGACACCAGGAAGAAGCCGTCCTGTGGACACACACAAGGCTCACTGTTTTCCATGTACTTGATAGATGCTGCAATATTAGTTTTCTTTTAGTCTTCATGACTTGTAAAATAAAGTAAGAGTACTAGAATTTTAGATAATAGACAAAATGACAAAACTTGAACCATAGGCAAGATCTTAAATGTCAAGACACCTAGATTACTCTATTTTCGTGAGCACAAGACAGGTAAGAGTTGTCTTAACAAAGCTGGAAGTGGATATTATCAGAGCTTTCCTATATAATGAGCTTCTAGAAAAAGAGGAGGAAGTGAAGTACTGGATATTCTGATGCTTGATCAGATTTTACCATCTATAATACAACCCCTGCTTATGGAAGTCCTCAACTTCAGCTCCGAGCAATTCTCCAGAAAATTATTTCTACCCTCTCACTGTCTGCATGGACATATGGACAGTCAATAGAACTCTAAAATACAAAATGACTTCTATCAATGCCTTATTATATTGTTGAGATGCTTGGAAAATAATCAAAGATTAAGAATCCCTGGTTCCCTGCATGTGCTCCAGCCATTCTTATCATGGTAGAACAATTTAAATCTATACATATTCCTTTATGTATATACCTGTAAGGCAGTGACTGCTAGCTGTCTACAACTAACCATTCTTCCCATCCTCCACAGTAAGAGAACCTTGATTCTCAGCCAGGCATAATTCTACCGGGAACAAAAATTGTATCTGCAGCCTCCCTTGTCAAGTGTGGCCCCGTGACTAAGCTCTGGTCAGTACTACATCACATAAGTGTGTGGTATTTCTGCGAAGGATCCATAAAAGTGAGGGAATACCTTCTGCCACCAAGAACGTGGATTTTATAACTGGCAATCCAGTAGCTATCTTAGACAACAAGGTAACCAACCTTGAGGATAGACGCCAAATGATGATAATGGCAGGGCTAGAAGACATAAGACAAGTCCCTAATGATACCCTGAGAGCTACCATACCACCCCTCATCTACCTATCCCAGATTCCTTTCCATCAAAGTGGAATAGGCATCTATCTTGCCAAGTCTCTTATAACCAGGAATTAGCTGATTATAATTCAGTTCAGTTGGTTTATGGCAACTGAACAAAATAGTCACTGATATGTCTATCATAAAGGCCAATGAGCATGCCTGCTCTGAGACAAGAAATTCAACTTCCTCTGCAGAAATTCCTCCATTCATCTAAAGATGATGTAGCCAAACAGACCCCATCAGAAAATACAACCCTAGCATCCTTCCCTCAAGAGCAAAGGCTTTAGATCAGCTCTGCCCTTGCACATTCTCACTAGCCCTAACGTCCTATCACTCCAGGTGCCTCACTGAAAGCATACTGGGTTTATTATGAAGCCCATTCTTAATCAGAGACTGGACAGAGGTCACTAACTTCATTGCTTGTGTCCAAAACCAAATAAGTCCCTGCAGTATAGCCACTGCCTTACTACACAAAATACACAAAGTCCTTTTGTTTAATAACTGTAATCAATAATAAATTATATGAAGCATAACAGTAAGTTGGAAGATGCTATGTAGTTTGAGGTTTGGTGGAGTTTTTTTGTTTTTGTTTTTGAGTTGGAGTCTGGCTCTGTCACCCAGGCCGGAGTGCAATGGCACACTCACAGCTACTGCAGTCTTGACCTCCTGGACCAGGCGATCCTTCCGCCTCCTGAGTAGCTGGGACTACAGGCATGTACCACCATGCCCATAATTTTTTTATTTTTATTTTTGTAGAGACACAGTCTCATTATGTTACCTAGACTAGTCTCAAACTCCTGGGCTCATGCAATCCTGACTCGGCCTCCTAAAGTGCTAGGATTACAGGTACGAACCACTGTGCCCGGCCTTATCTAGTTTTATGAGTACTAGTAAGTATACTAGGATCCTAAATACAAAGCAATACTAACAATAGCAATAACAATAAATATCACCTACTGTTCAATGTCATACACCTGCTTTTGTACTATTTGGCTAGTGCTCTGCTCATATGTATTATTTGAAATTTGATATGTTTGATAAATTTGAAATAAATAGTACCCCTATGTCACAGATGAAGAAACTGAGGCTGTGAGAGGTTAAATAAAGTGGCTAACACAGTGCACCAAGTTCATGGCAGTGATCACAGCTAAACACAGAATTGTCTATAAGCTTAAAAGTATTTTAGCTATACAATTCTGTCTCTCAAGATATTAGATAAAATAATCTTAAGAGAATACATTCCTCTTTTCAGATCTGCAATGAAACATTCTAAGACTACCTCTAGTTTATATTAACACGAGTATTTCTTAAAACAAAGAAAAACAAAAAGCCAACAAAAAAATTGATAGAATTTGTCAACAATTGGTAAATAAAACTGGAACACAAATGAAACAAATTCCAAATGTGGTTTTCCTTAATTTCACCTTCTGCTCACAGTTTTATTTCAGGGTAACCTATATATTTCCACCCAAGGGTCATTATGCACCTTTCAATCCTTAAACATCAAAACTAAAAAGAAACACCTATAATGACATGCTCATGGGTAATTACATCTCTGTGTGCCACTCCTTTTGAAACAGGCCTGATTTATTTTCCACCGCCTTTATTGAGATTCCTCTTCAATAGAAATAAAAAACACGGAAAGAAATCAAGCCCTTCACGCATTCCTTGACTACATCAAGCATTTTAGCCAAGAGTCAAACAATAAATGCATGAAAAACATAGAGAAGAGATCAATCTTTCTGTTAAATATAAGATACATGTATACACATATCTATTTGTGCATGTAAGAGTGAAGGGGTATGTCTATTTAAGGATATATACTGAAAAACCTAATAATTACATTAAAAATTTATCATTAGAATAAGTAGTATTTTCTCCGGCTGCTTGAAAGCTAAAGAACTAAAATATTCCTTTAACAAAGTCAAACAGAAGGTTAGAGCTCCCTCTTTCTACTTATTGAAGAAATATACCAAAACTCCTCTCCCAGGAGACCAAAGTTATGAAGCTGACGGAGAGCCCTCCTACCCCTGCAGTGTTCTCTCTGCCTCTGAACACATGCTGTGTTTTTAGGGTCCAGTTACCGGTCGCTCATTATTCATAGGTGAAACAACTGCACTTTTAAAAGTAGAAATACTCACAGAGCCATTTCAAACTGTTCCAGCCACTTCTTCTTTAAATCTTTTGTTTTACAATAAAATTCGAGCCCATTTTGTCCTTGAATATGGATGAGGTAGAAGCCATAAGACCACTGTTAAAAGTAACAGTCTTTGGGTTAATATGTATCACTCACGAATAACATCACGTTTCTAAATTCACTAAAACACTACCATAGTTATCCCTAAACCTCTCATATCATTATCAAGGTTCAAACTAAACAAGCTTATTGTAGTCAACTTCATATCCGTAAAATTTCTGTGCCACATGCATTTTACTATCTTGATCATTAGGGCATTTGAAATGATCAGATCAGCTGTGGCAAGGACACAAAGGCATGCATGTACTCAGTCTCTAGAAACAAAGAAGCCTCGATAAGCCCCATCTCAGGTTAATGTATTAGCATGCCTTTCCTGAATATTCAGAGTTAGGAGTAACCTAGAGCTATTAGATTCCAAACGGTCACCTTTTTGTTTTCTTTATCCGTTGTAGGATTGTTGGCTATCTTGTACTGCTGAAGGTCTATTATTTCCTTCATCTCATAGTTATCACCTTTCCTTTTACATACGATCACAGCCAAATCAAATAAGAAAATATGCCTGTGAAAAAGAGAGAGAGGAATTGATCATATATGGTATAGAAGCATGTGTATTGACTTTTACTGGTAAGATTTAATTAAACCAACCAAATGTTTTTTCTTAACCTTAAAGACAAGAGACAGTGTTGTACACTGAAAAGAATGAGTGATTTGAGGTTCTAAGAGCTGTGTGCATCCTGCACTGCCCTTAAGCATGTAAATGGACTTTCTGTACCTTACCTCAGTTTCCTATTTTAAAATGAGCAAAATGGTTTGGTGGGGTGGGGGGCTCATGCTTATAATCCCAGCACTTTGGGAGGCTGAGGCAGGAGGAATGCTTGAACCCAGGAGTTTCGAGATCAACCTGGAAAACACAGCAAGAACTTGTCTCCACAAAAAAAATTTTAAAAATTAGCCAGGTATAGTGGTACACACCTGTAGTGCCAGCTACTCAGGAGGAAGGGTCACCTGAGCCGAGGATGTTGAGGCTGTGGTGAGCCATAATCATGCCACTGCATTCCAGCCTGGATGACAGAGTGAGACCCTGACTCCAAAAAGGTAAGGGACAAAATCATAATAAGAGCAAATGTACATTGCAGAGTTGCTGAAAAGGCCAATTGAGATAAGCCATAAAGCTTGTTCAAAAGCAATTACCATCTCCTTAAATTAAAAGCCAAACAAATATAGAATAATAAGAATGACAAGAATCGCAGGTAGCTCCTGAAGTTACTAGAAAACAGCCAGAATGCCTTGAGCAGTACTGCTCATCCCTTTCACAAACATAACTCAGTTTTAATCCCCAGGACTGCCTGCTGGGTAGGTACTAATATCATCTTCATTCTCCTGGGGAGGAAATCAGAGGCTTACAGAAGTTAGAGAATTTGCTCAAGGTCAAGTTAGAGAATTTGCTCAAAGTCAGGTTAGAGAATTTTGTCAAAGTCTCACTGCTGATGAGGGGCAGAGCAGAATTCACAAACAGGTCTAATGTTGGAGCCTGTGCTTTGACCCTCTCTGTTGTTTCTCGTGACTTCATGGACCACCTAGAACACAACCTGAAGGGTATATGAGCAAAATGTAAACTAGAAAAGTAACGGTGAAACATCTGTGTTAATACACCTTTTTTCTTATTTTAAAAAATGTAATTTGGGAAAGAAAATAAACCCTATCATCCAACGCCAATACTTATATGTTTCATAAACACTCGGTGGTTAACATGTGTGCATTTTTTTAGACGATAACAATGATACATTCACAGAGCCCTAACACTGGCATCATTTTTAATGTCTATTTCTCCCAGAGAGATTTAAAGGATAGGCATTTCCCTGGAGCCTCCCGTGGAGCTCAGTATCGAGGCAGAGGCAAGAGCTGATGCTGCCCCCTGCTGGCTGATCTTCTCTTCTCCAGGTAGTCCAGAAAATAGCCATTTCAGTCACAAAAACACCCATTTGATAGACACATATATGCATAACTAAGAGCTCCAAGCCAAACTTACTAATATTCAAGGACAGCACCTGCCAATTTCCCTTGAGAAAATATCACTGAATGATACCTCATCTTCTTTCTTAAGGCATTTTTCTATTATTTTTAGTTATTTTAAAATACAGTCCAAAAAAATCAGTTACGTTTTTATGGTAGTTATCTATTGTTACTTTATCTCTGTTCTCATTTTAAACATGTGCTTCTATGTAGCTTATCTTCTGAGTCTGTCGTTTCCTTCTTAATAACATACTAATTACTTATTTTGAAAATAAGAATTGCTCTTTTTTCTTACCTCTCTTGTTTTGTATGCTTGTCTAGAGTGGTTATTCGAATTTCACCATCTCCCTGAGGTCGTCCAAAGAGCAAAACCGGTTGGTTCTAAAATACAAAATGTACACATCTGAGTTTTTAAGAATCACATAAAATCCGAAACAAATGTCAGCAAAGACATTAGCTAAGGACAACTACCTTATTACACAACAAATTTTATCAGTTTTACATTTTTTAAGCACACTTATTCAAAAAGGTTCAGGTCTACGTGATACACTAAACAGTCTGTCCTTTGTAATCCCAGGGGTTATATCAAGGTCATTAATTAATTTTACTTATAATCTTAAAAGGGGAAGTAAGCCATGATAAGAGAGAACTGGAAGGCTCCAAGTCACAAGAAAGTTCGCAACTGATATTTGTTGAGCATCTAGTGTGTGCCAGCCACTAGCACAGATGGCAAAATAACACATACCCTGGCAGCATGGAGCATACTGCCCAGTAGGGGAACAAATGTTCCCAGATGCATATCATTACAATTGGATTTAGCAACGATATATTGGACTTGACTCCAAAGGCACAAGAAACAAAAGATGGATCAGGTGGACTTCATCAAAACTAAAAAAAGCTTTCGTGCATCAAGGACACCATCAGATAAGTAAAAAGGCCACCCACAGAAGAAAGTATTTGTGAACCCTATGAATGATAAGGAATTGACATGCAGGAAATGCAGGTCATTGATATGCAGAACTCCTGCATGACAAACACCAAACCAACTTGACTCAAAAATGGGCAAAGCCCTTAAAACGACATTTCTCCAGAGAAGATACACACAAAAAACTAGGGGAGCAAACGCACATCTTGAATACAATTGAATCTTAAAAAACAATAGCAAGAACCTGGAAACAACCATGCTGCCCATCAAAAGAGGACTGGATTAAAAAAATGTGGTACATATACACGATGGAATACTACGCAGCCATAAAAAAGAACAAAATCATGAATTTCGCTGCAACCTGGATGGAACTAGAGTCTATAATACTGAGTGACCTCTCACAAAAACAAAAATCCGAATATCACATGTTCTCACTCATATAATGGACCTTGAACATCCAATGCAATACTATGAGAAAATGACGGATGGTACTGGGAAACTATGGGGGGGAGGGGGATGGGATTAACAGTAGCAAATATCTGTCGGGGGATGGGAAAACACTTCTTATCTACAGGGTGCCTGAATGAAACGTCATTGTACACCTACCCTTAACTGTACCCCACAAAACCATAATAAAAAATACTGATTAATGAAAAAAAAAAAATATGGAAAATCGTGACATGTTTGGGAAAGAGAGTGAATTGGAAAATCAGCATTTTGGAACTGCGACGTCACGAAGTGATGATGGGGGGGCCACTGTGTCTGGCGGGGTGGCCACTAATGGTGTCCTGAAATGGACATGGGGCCACATGAGTGAGAAGGAAGAGACAGTCTCACGATGTTTCAGAGAAAGCAGCAATGAAGCTGCCCGACCACAGATGTATCTCAGATCCACCCATCTCTATAGGCCACGCCCACAGGCTCATCCAGGCCCTATCTTCTCTTAAAGACACATGAACAACTGCTGATGGGTCTGCTTGCTCACAGGGTCTTGTTGAAATGTCAGTCAGACTGGACAGTCCCCACAGAAGCCTCTTGCTAGTTTCCCACTGCGGTCACAGTGACATCCCAACTCAGCACCCTGGCTTCCCAGGCTGGGTTACACAGCTGCCCTGTCCGCCCCTCGCATCCCAGAGCCCACTCTCCTTCCTTCTGCTCTGCATTCCAGCCACTCTTACCTTCTTGGATACACCTGGCTTGTGCCCGTCTCTGGGCATGTCACTGGCTGTGATTTTTGCTCAGATCACTTTCCCCTAGACCTTTGCATGGCCGGCTTCTTCTAATCTTTTAGGTCTCGGTTCAAAAGACTCAAAAGAACTTTTTCTAAGCAGGTTAGCTAAACGAAGACTCCCTTTATTATCCTCAGTGACAGTACCCAGTTCACAGCGCCAATTTCAATATGGCGTTTTGAACGCTTTTTTTTTTTTTTCCCCACTGTTTCTTCAATCATGAGACCATGTGGTTCCTAGTTACAGTCCTAGTCCCAAGCGAAGTGTCTGGCCCATAGCAGTCACTCAGTAAATACATGCAAAATGAAGAAATGAATGGGAGTCAGCTGTGAATATGTACCAGGATGAGGGAAAGAGAAGAAATGAATGGAGTCCCTCATTAGAATTCCCACTGCAGGAGAGCAGGCAGAGTGTGACCAAGATGAGAGGGACAAACTTCGGCAGAATGTCCCTGGACAGGAACCGTCACAGCAACCCCCAGACATCCACGAGAATGCTGCCAGAGGGATCAGAAAAACCCTCCAACAACAGAAACTTGAAGGTAAACTATCTTTTTTCCAACAACAACTCCTAGAATGTCCCCCAGCGTGAGGGTAAGGGGAAGCCGGATGGAAGGATAATTACATACCAGATTTTCTATAGATAGCTGAAACTGTTTAATTTCACGAAGGGTCTCATTATCCCTTTTCACTTCATTCACATATTGTGCCAAGTCCTGGAGAATAGAGAGACGGGTACAGAAAGAAGAAGCACTGAGATTAGAGAAGAGACGTGAGCTGCTTGGAAAGAAAACACATCATTAATTCCGCTCGTGGTAAAAGTAACCACCGTAACTTCTCAATGGCAATAAAATGAACGCCCAGTCAATCAAAGCTGCATCTGTAAGGCAGTTTCAAAACGTCTGGAGGACAGCTGGAGAGACTGAAGAGCTGTCATTTCCCACATTCACCAAGAAGGGTCAGGATGCTGTTGCCTTAAGAAAATACAAAAATTTTTTTAAATGCTGCCATGGAGCAGTAAAAAGGAACCTAGGTCTGCAGAATGTCAATTCCAAGCACGGGTAATTACTGACCTGGAGAGAATTATGTTTTTACACAGGTTAGAATAAGGGCAGGAACGAAGGATTGGTGGAGAGAAAATGTAACTAAAACTCAGACAATGAATCCAGCAAGACTGTTTGCTGCAACCAGTGAATGCCTTCTCAGTTCCTGACAGCATTCAGTCAAGGAAGCCGGTTCCATTTTAAAGAGTTAATAAAGGAGAAATAAAAGGCAGGTAAGGAACTAAACAGCACAAAGTGCTAGAACTAAATTTAATTCATGAATTAAAGCGAACAAAAACTGCCACTGTGTCTTTCCATGTGGCTTCACCTATTTTAAACTGTCTTTTCTCGTATTTGAGGAAACATTAGCTAATCTTTCCATACTGTAACTGGCTATTTTTGTGCCATGTGTTCCAGATTTCACTGTTTTCTGAGCTCTTTTTCTTTTTTCTCTACCCTCTTAAATTCATCTGCAACAGTAAAGAACAGAACTCTTCAAAAAGCAGTTCCCAGGTTTGTTCTAAATGGAAGTCTGACTTTTTGTAGGATGTATCCATACACAACTGCTGAAAAAATTGGAAACTTTGGTTTGACTTTTTTTTTTTTATAATCATAAATAACCATGTGATGTTTCCTGGTTGTAGCCTAAAATGAGCTGCACAGCAAAGCTAACACAAATTGGTACAGACGCACAGTTAAATAATTATGCATTGCTCTGAGCAGGGTCACCTTGCCATTTTGTTTTTAAGAGCAAATATTTGCTTATGTTTTAAGCCATGAGCAAAGATTTCTTTCAAAGTCGCTTTTATTAAGCATAATGTGAAAATTGAGCTTTTGTTTTCCCTCGATATGTTCAAAACATTTGCCTGTGTCTACTTGTAGTCCTGGGTTTTCAGATTTCTCTGAGAACAGAAACCCCAACTGAAATTCACTTGTACTGATGCAAAGCCGCCCCGAGGGTAACCTGGCAGGTATCCTCATAAGAGAAGAGTCATGCAGGTTCTGCAGTCTGCAGCTGACCCACTGCTTACCCAAGCCAAGAGTGTTCTACTGGCAACCGTGAAAAGAACGTGAAATAAAATCATCACATTAAACGACTCCTGGTAGTCATGAAAGTCATCAAACTTCAGTTATTTGAACATATCTCTTAGTTTTATGTGTTTTTGTCTAATAATTAAATCCATGTGAGGACATCTAGTACAGTAAAAAATATCCAGCTCTCCCCACCAACAACAAATGCGTATTCTAATATTTTAGCCTATCATATACTTGTATTAGCAGTTTGAATTCTATTATTTTTAGGTAAGAACAGGAAACATGAACAAGTCCCTGGCACAGCTGCCTTACCTTCATTGCATCAAGAGCCAGCTTCAGATTTGCCTTCTCAATGGAATCAGTGGTGTGTTTGACCAGTTCCTAATTGGAAGAGATATTTTAGTGCAACTTTCATTGATTTAAAACTAAGATATAATAAAGAATACACTTTCACATAAGCCATTGTCATTTTCTATCATGTGATCAATCTGATGCAACTAGGCCATTTTTATCAAAAATCTGAAACCGTAAGACCAACTAGACACCAAAAGAACATGGGACACACGTGGAAATATCTACCTTTTCAAAGTTCTATCTGTATTCCGTCCCCACCATGACACGGACACTGCTTCCCAAATGTTATGAAGATTCCAGAACGGTTAACTACATGGGTACTTTTTACTTATTATCACACTGGCTTCTCCATCACTCTTTGAGTCTCTGGACCCCAGTATCTCTCTCCTCTCGTTTCAGGGACACCAGGATGTCCTGTTTGTTATTGCTGTTAGTGTTGTGTTTGTGCATCCTACAGTTCTGCCTAATTCTCAGTCTTTCAGTTTCTTTTTTCTTTACCTGCCCTTTGAAATGTTACTGTCCCCTAGATTTTTCATTCTAGTCCCTTTCATTCTTATTTCACACACTCTACAAATTCTGTCACAACCACTGTCACAACGTCAATTTTCACCTAATGGGGTCATCACTCACACACGTGCTCAACCCAGAACCCAGGCCTGAGTCCCTGCCACAGACATCCAACTAAATAGTTCTACCTGGGTATCTCACGAGCTCCTCAAATCCAACATGCCCTAAACGTCATTGATTTATTCCCATCTTCACCTAGAGCCCTTGATTCTGCTTGCGTTTTATTAAATGATGGTGCTTGCATCAATGTCACCACTTGAACTAAAACTTGAAGGTGTCCTAGACTCCTCCCTCTTCCTCCCTATGTCCTAGCAATGTTAATGCTGATCCTGCCCGTGAAGCCATCCTCACTGCCACTACTTGGGTTCAGGTCCTTGCCCTTTTTCAAACAGGTACTTATAATAATGGACTTCTGATCAGTCTTCTGACTTGTAGTCTCTTCTTACTACAGTCTATTCACTCTATTAACATCAGAGCTGGCTTTCTAAAATGCAAGTCAGATCTTGTCTCTACCCTACTTAGACTTCTGCAATGCCCAACACAAGCCTCAGGTTGTCCCCCACACCTCTTAGGCATCTCATAATCTGAATTCTGCAAACCTCTCTGAATCGCTCTCTCTGTTCCACCCAAACAGCCTATATTCTACTCATACTAAATTAACTGCAATTTTCAAAATGAGACTCCATTAGAAATGCTGTTTTTTCTCTTTAGAAGTTATTCTCCTCTGATCCACCTGTCAAACTCTCACTCTTCCTTCAAAGTCCAACTCAAGAATCACTTCTCTGGGAAGCCTTCCATGGCAGATGCCACTGCTTGGGTTCCCAGTCTTCTTAGGCTTAATAATTTAGGTTTTTGTCTGTACCCACCTTTCATATTGTGTTATGCCTAACAGCTTAAATTCCCTTCTCAACAGTGAGCTTTATTAGTGTAGGGCCTGTCTTACATTGTGAGTGCCTAAGACTGTGTTTGGCACAGGAAATTCACTCAAAAATCTCTAATGAACCCAATACCACTTGCGTTTCTGCTATAAACAGGACTTATAGAGACTGTAAAGAGTGATAAATCTATAAAGTCCATTCTTTTATTCCCATTTTTGCTTTTACTTTATTAAATGAAAATAAAAAATCATTCTTAAAGTTTCCAATCCTCCACTTTAAAAAATTCTAATTGTATAAATCTGTCACTTCAAATCATCAAATATGTCAAGTGACAAATATAAGGATATTTGTTCAACAAATTTCTAGACACCAGACAAATAAATTTTATTCTATACTATTTTCAGATGGTAAAACATCTTTAAAATTTGTATCTGTGTGTAGTGTCCAAAATGAAATTTCTCTATTTTAAAAAGTCATCACGAGACTAAACATACTCTTGAAATTCGAAATACAGAACAACTCAACAGAAATCAGGGGGAAAGTTCACTGAATTTTAAAACAGTATAATTGTATTTTATACATTTATAAGTCTGTGTAAAACCCTAAGAGGACCAAAAAACATATTTCTTAAAAATTGTACCTTCTAAATTTTTCAATCAATATTTGACTATACTAAAGTTATGAAATAAATTATCTTACTTTGGACATGTTTTTAGTTCCAGGATGCCTTGGAAACTGACTGCCTGAGTCTCCCTTATTATTTTTTCATCAAATCCAATTTGATTAAGTTGCTTTGAGTTTAGGTCTCATAAATGTTTTAATGCATTTTTAAGGAATAATCAGGGTTTGAATTTCTCTGATTTCTCAGTAGAACAAAAATAGAGATGACTAATAATTTTGCAGCTACAGTTCAAGAAATTTAATATACAAGATGTACAAAGCACAGCAGACTCTAAATTATATTTCACATACAGGTAGTAGATCTTTTTAAAATGACATTTCACAAGCATCAGCAGAGTTGACAGACTAATACAGTAAGACATTTCTTTGGCGCGAAACTAATGAGTCTCCTGGTATAGCTATCAAATTAAATTTATAAGACTCTCCACCCTCATTAGAAGACCTAACCGTGGAAACCATAAGCTTTGTGGGTTATAACAAGAATCACTTCAAAATAAATGTAGTCTCATTATAATTGAGTACTGCAGAAAGCAATACGAAATGTGACACAATCCTCTTTCGCTTACTATTAAAAGGCAAAAGGTCTAATATGATTAATCTGCCACAATTCAAATGCATCGCAACACTGACATGCTAATAAAGGATTACTGATAACCACAGAAGACTTGGTTGAAGGAATATTTTTATTTGTGTTGCCTTGTTTTTTAATTTTTTTTTAGCCAGCCCTATTTGAAGGTCACAAAATGTGACTTGTGGCAGACTCCAAACTGTCTTTGCCAGAAAAGAAGAAAAAAAAAGTCCAGCTGTTCTGTAATTTCCTCTTAGTTATAATAATACAAAATGTTGAGGGAAACAGCCCAAAATATGGAGTGTCTGCAGCATAGTTGATTCTTCATTAGTAAAATACAAAATGTTGAAAGAATAAGTGAACAGTAAACAAGAGTTTTAAGTTACATACCTGGAGGAGAAGGTGATACTTTAAAACACGCTGCATAGGAACCACAAGCAAGTCCCGAAGAGTAAATTTCCCATTATTTGCTCTTTTGGAGCATTCCTAACAAAATGATTTTTTTAAAACTTTGTTAGTTTTCTGAAGGGGAGTCATCAACATGAAAAGACGCAAAGGCCATAAGCAGAATAGTTATTACACAATAAATATTTCGCTATTTTCCTTAATAATTATTCTCTCTAAATAATAGTGTCTTCCGTTTAAAAAAAAAAAAATGTTGTAGTACTTTAATTCCCGATAGGAATCAAATAGCACTATTTTCTGTATGAAAATTATTTTCTCTGGTGCAAAACTGTGGTTCTTCAGGTCTTCCTCAACTTACCCTTATAGCTGCACCTTCCACCAATCTCTCCCAGCGGGCCATAGTCCAGGCTTCGAGAACACATCACTATACTCATAAAATCAGCCATGAGCCTTCCCGCCCTCATGCCTTGGCTTATTCAGTTCTTGCCAACTGCTGTATGTCTCTTCCATCCTCCAGCAAAATTCATAATCCTCTTTAAAAACTATAATTCTAAAATCAGCCGGGTGTGGTAGTGCATGCCTGTAATTCCGGCTACTCAGAAGGCTGAGGCGGATCACCAGAGCCCAGCAGGTTGAGGCTGTGGTGGCCAGGAGTGGCCACTGCACTCCAGTCTGGGCAACCGAGTGAGACTCCAACTCAAAAAAGAAAAAACAAAAAAACTATAATTCTAGGCCTTTAGTCATAATTTCAATCTAAATTGTATGTAAGCCCTCTCTGTGCCTTGTGGGTCTTTTAATTACTGTCGTACATGGTATCTTCCTCAACACATGGTGTCCTTTATGACTCAGAATTTAGTATTTGCTTATGAAATATTTATTGAAATGAATGAAATGGAATGTTTGACTCTGAGCTTTGCTGAAGCATAAACCTACAACTGGACTCAAAGTTTTTTAAAGCCTCAGATTGTATTTATTTTTTAATCTCATGCTCTCCTTTCTTAAAAGTGTACTTAAAAATAGTATTGACTTGTTCATTCTTTTGACAGTGACTATGGCTTTGAGGAAAGCACTTTGAGCTTGAAGTGCCAAAGCATGAATCTGAAGTCGAGTTTTGGCAACTCTTGGCTATGTGGCCTTGGACATGTCGCTTTTCTGGTTTTACTGTTCCACACATATCCGTAGCGTTGTTAAAAAAAAAAAAAAGTTGTCATACAAACATTATTAGTGAGCAACTTCATAAATCCAAAACTCTCACACAATCACACATCCCAGTCTAAGGACTTTTCCAGTTCACAGAAGGAGCTGTGCTTAAGAAAAGCCTCTTTTGCTCACAAGTCGGTTTCCCCTTTGCCCACACTTAGCTTTTCTGACACATCAAATGATATATTATCAGGAGCTATAAAGCAAACACTATTAACTCTAATGACCAGGGACTTAATGAGTGTGTTTGACTATAGATCTTAGGCAAAATGAGCTGCAGACACATCCTGACATGTTAGCTGTGTCTTATCAATTACTGGAGTTCATTAGAAGGACAACTCTCTTAGCTGGTTTCTTGCTTCTGCAGATTGTAGGGAGTTCTGGATCATGGGTTCTGTTTGAGACAGGAGGTTAAACTGTTCATGTTATTGTAATAAATGGGTCTTATCTCCCCAGCTGCATTTTAAGGTCCTTAGAATTGAGGTTGTAGCTTAGCTTTCCTATGTTATACCATCCTACCACAGCATGAGGAACAGAAATGATATACATCTAACATTCACTATGTTATAGAAGTTAGTCTAAAATTGTTGAGGAAAACATTAGTTTGTTTAAGTTCTAAATTACAGGCTCAGGAAGCAAAGAAACCATCATTGCCGGCACTAGCTACAACTGGGGGCTGGCAACTGAGGTATAAAATGCTTATTCGTATTGAAAGTAAATAACAGAAATGATTCTTCCAAAACATCCAGTCGCTTACTTGGCCTCAAGTCAATTATAATTGAAAGGAAAATAAAAAGACTTTATCTCCCTCCACTGGATGTTACCTTGGTTTCAAAGTAGAGAAGAAAAAGAGAAAAAAAATAAATAAGAACAAAAAATAACTACAAACCAGAGGACACCAAGAATATGGCAGCTTTCCCTTCATCATGCTGGGATTGCAGCAGGAAGTTCCAGCTGAGTATTTGGTGGAATGTTACATTATGTATCTGATTAAATACTTCCAGATCAGGTCTGCTGTCAGAGGTACTGGCCTTTAAGCTGAGAAGACAATCTGCAGCACCTTACCCTGTGCTTTCCTTTCTTTCTTCTTTCTTTTTTTTTTTTTTTGAGTTGGAGTCTCACTCCATTGCCCAGGCTAGAGTGCAGTGGCACACTCATGGCCACCCCAGCGTTGACAGGCTGGGCTCTAGCAATACTTCTGCCTCAATCTTCCAAGGAGCCGGAACTACAGGTGTGTGCTACCACACCCAGCTAATTTTTTATTTACTGTAGAGATGAGGTCTCACCAAGTTTCCCGGGCTGGTCTCGAACCTGCAGGCTCAGGCAATCCACTCGCCTTGGCCTCCCAAAATGCTGGGATTACAAACTGAGCCATTGAGCCCAGTCCACCCTGTGCCTTTCAAACTCAGCCTGATGTCCCCTCTTTCTCTAAGACTAACAGTGACTGCAGAAACCATGTGCTTAGAATCCCAGAGCATGGTCATCGGGCAGAACTTTGACAGTGACTCTGAAAGAATACTGAGAATATAATGGTGGTGTGATTAACAACTTGCTGACTCCTATCTGAAACCACAACTGTACATCTTTATTTTAAAAAAGGAAACAAAACTGCTTTAATGGTAGCTCTGTTAGGAACTAGGTGTATGAGCTGTAAAGTGTTATTTTAACATCAAATATTAATTTGAGTCAAGGTGGCTTGCAGTTCTACACTTATAAAGCTCCTCCACAGACGAGCAGGAACCATTTGCACTAACGATGTTCCGAGGCTGTTATTTAGTGGTGACTCAAACTATCTCCAGCCTGAAGGTCAATATCATCAAGGGATACTAAGAGGTAAAAAAAAAAAAAATCTATAACATAGATGTGGCACAGTTATTTGAAGGCCCGTTAAGGTACAGACTTTCTAAGCAATAGTTTCACTTTGTGGGAGTTATGAGCTATGGAGTCATACCAAATAATCAAAACAACGAAGGGGTTCCTATTTGAAAATCGCCTACGTCTTCTTCCCCTGACCTCACTGCTCAACTGAAAAGAGCAGGAAAGGAATATTTAAAAGCCAAATAAGCCACACATAGTCATTTAAGAGTTCTACATATCTCTACCTGAAATTTTAAAAAATCCAATCACATGGATAAAATACTTAAGATGTTAATTCATATAACAATCAATTTTCAAAAGTTCTGAGAAAGTACAAACTCCTCTGATTAAAAAAAAAAAAATGATATATAAAAACCATGACTTAACATTCGTTTCCAAGACTTATTTTTTATTGTGACCATGTGTTGTGTTTATGCCAGCCCACTTGTCATTTCTCAAACTTTCCTGACTCTTCTGGTCAAGATATGTCCATTCTTCCAGGATGCTCTCCATGGAATCTCATCTGTCAAAGCTCACCCCATTCTTTGGTGATCTAACTCAAATGCTGTCATTTCAGAACAATCCTCCCAGTCTACCCACACAGAAGTAGCTAGATTAAATCTTACAGAGTCCTGTCACATAGTGCTTCTCACATAATACTTCATCTAATGTTATTAGCATTTGTCTTTTCTTCCTTCTTATGGGTAGTTTATCTGCCCTTTTTATATATCTGTCCCTAAATGTCACATTTTTAGTAAACATTTTCAATCTACATATATACATACATTATCTAATATGTATCATATTCATATTACACCTCTTACTGCCTGGGAGATTTACTCATCTCTCTGAATTGCAGCTTTCTCATCAATAAGATGAGAAAATCCATTGTGTATGTCTCACACAGTCAGGAGGACCTAATGAGATAATGTATGTAAAACGCATGGCCATCATATTAGATTTTACTATTGCAGTTATTTCTACTATATTACTGTTTTATAGATTAAAATATTTTATAAAATTATATTTAGAATACACGGGAAAATGTACTGTTGTATTGATCATGAAGAGGAATATGTTGCTTGTAGGTTGATTTCACTTTATCTCGCAAACAACAAATAAGCAGGCACCTCTAATTTCAGTCTGACGTCTTCTTTTGTCTTAGAAATGTAGTCTAAACTCGAGATGGCTGACTCCACCCCACTGCAGTACTGCCCATAAATAACCAATCTGAAGGGGAAAAGGAAAGAGGAAGACATTTACAAAACATAAAGCAAGAAAGGATTGGAGGGAGAGAGAGGCAGAATCATCTCTTTGAAAACCACAGTTAGGGATCATCACAGCAGCAGTGGAAATTCTTTTTCATATACATGACATATACAGTCATGGGATGAGGGTCACTCGTGTTTACAGTAATGACTAATTTTTAGTTCCAAACTTCAAAGAGATAAATTTCATGTACATCTTTATAGCAGGTAGATTTTACAAACTGGCTTCATAACTTTTCATATAAATGACATCAACACATATGTATCTCAAAAACAAAATTTGAAAGTTCTCTTAAAGCTCTTACTAGAAATAAACTCCTTTTACTGCTTACTCACACTCAAAAAGAGTTTTATTTTCTACTACATTTTATTGCGACCACCACGCACAACTCCACTCACTAATAAACCTTCTACTCCTTGCTACTTTTTAATGAAGGAACATACATCATCTGAAAAGGAGGGAGACGGAGAGAACTGAACTGTGCTGGGTAGAAGATAACTCACACCGCATGGAATCTGAACCCACTTCAGGAAGGTACCTCTGTAGTAATACAAATATTTTGCAGAGGCTGGTTGATTTATTGTTTCCTCTTAACTCTTCACTGGAAAAAAACTAATATGATGTTAATGTTTATCTAAAAGCTAACCCAAAGCAATTATTTCGTGACTTCAAAGTCAGAGCTAAGTAAGAGAATTCTATTTTAAGTGAAATATCTTGATATTCAAATTCAGGTGAATTGATCCGGACAATTTTTTTTTCAAAATTAGAAAGGGAAACTGACTCTGACTGTGAATCTAACACTCCAAAATAGAGAATCATAAAACCGTAGAGTTTGAAGAAACATTAGGTACCAGCTAATCTCTACAAATGTTTAGAGATGGGGAATGGAGGCTCAGAGAGTTCAAAGGAGTTACTGAAGTTTACATCACTCAGTAATGACATGACCTATGAAAGACCCTTTCGAATGGCAACACAAAAGTCTGAGCACTATATGTATCCTATTATTCCCCCTTTTCTTTTTTTAAGTACACATCTAGAGCTCAAACTGCTACCCAGGGACTAACTGCCCTACGTTCTAATTACTGCTCAGGCAGGACTGTCATGAACAGTAGTCACAGCTATTTATTAGCCATCTGAATACTAACCATCACTATAATTACAAACAGGGACCCGCGGAAGTCAAAATTCAAAAGTTACCTTTCCTTGTAGCTAATAAAAACTTGATACAAGTTCTGGTCATTTTTATTTACAATGGAATCATGAATCTCTTGCATGAGGCTCCGATGAACTTTTACAAGTTCCTTAGAAAAGAAGACAATACAAAAGGAAAGTGGGAATCAGAACCAAACAATACATTCAAACCCAGAATCCCTCTTGTTCTAGACCTGCACTCAGGAGATGCTAAATGTTCTCAATATGCAAACTTGCTGCCACCAATAAAGGGAGGAGGAAAAGGATAGGGGAAGAAGAGGAAGGAGAGAAAGAGAAAAAGGGGAAGAGGGAAAAGTAGAAGGGTAGGAGTGGGAGAAGATGAGAGGAAGGGAGAGGAAGAGGTGGAGAGAGAGGGAGGCTAAGTGCATGGGAAGCAGTAATTTCAGATCCAACTCAAAATGCCAGTGTCCTGTGAAAAAAAGAAATTATCTCACTTGCTATTAAAGGATAATTTATTTTCTGTGTAAAAATATGTATGGCTCCTTTTCATTTTATGATCACTGTAAATGTTTGAATAAAACTATCCAAGTGCCTAATGTTTTATTGACAGGATAAAGTAATGACTTGTGACCTTGTGACACAGAAATGTAGATTTGTACTTTGGTCAATTAGTGGTGTCCTGGTGCTAAGCTAACAATAATCAGACTAAATTACTTGGAATCAGACAACTAATAGAATAAATAAGGAGCAAATAAATTGCTCTAGACAGTTCACCAGAGCAACTCAAAAGTCAGAATTTCACATTTTTCCTGAGAAGCAAGTAATTTTTCAGTCAGGCAGTAACCATGTGTCATAGCCAGAAAAAGAGGACGTCTGAATCAAAGTGCCAATTCTCCCATTACCTCTTCCTGGGTACCTTGGAGCACACATTGACTCCACGGTATACTCCTTCCTTCGTAGGGTGGAAGTCAGACATGAATATGTGGGCCTGTTATTCTGTTGAGGAGCCTGGAAGGGTCAAAAGAAGGACTGGGAGATAGGCTCTAAGTTATAATGACCATACTTAAGTGGTTCAAGACTCCTATCTTCCTAAAATGTGCAGTTTGTTCTATGCTAAACCTCCATCTGATATTGTGACCATCTTCTTCCTCGTGTGTTATACATCAATGAGAATGTCTTCATTCGGCCAAAATCAGGACAAATGCCACAGCTTACCAGCAGGTGCTCACCCACACAGAATATAACAGATGCAAAGCATAGGAGGGCTTCAGGTAATACAAACAAGCCTGCACAAAATAGTGTATACACACGTGTGTGTGTGTGTGTGTGTGTGTGTGTGTGTGTGTGTGTGTGTGTGTGTGTGTACATACAGGGTTTATATATATACAAACCAAAGCAAGTTCTAGAGGTCTGAGAACTTGAATACTGCCTAGCATGACCTCACTTGCCACAGCATGTAGCTTGCTTCTTGACTTCTGGGTAAATATTGCTGTATGATTGTCAGATTCTGGTACGGTGCCCTGAAATTCAAAATGCTTACATAAATGTGAAAAAAAATCTCTTCACATTTCACCATTTAAATAGTCTGTTAAATTATACAGAAGCAGTCTATTTCAATTGAAAAGGTTGATACAATTGAAAGCAGAAAGCACCAAAGAGCAGAGGTCAGAAGCAGAGAAATGTAGGCAGCAGAGGAAACTGAGGTGGTCAGGACAGGGTCCATGAAACAAGGGCTTAAGGGCTGGGAGAGCAAGAGAGCAGGGAAGGGTGGGGCAGAAGGGGACTGCCCAGAAGACTAACAGATGGTAGCACCAAGGACCTTTGAGACTACCTCTCCACGGCAGCTAAGGACAATACATAAATCTCACTTATGCATTTGTGCTCTGCACACATGTTGACTGACTTTTGGTTGAAGACATGATGTATCAATTATTTAAATAAAATAAGGATATAAAAACAAATGAAGAAAAATACTTGCTTAGTCAAAATTCTTAAAGAATACAGAAGTGTGTTAAAATAGAGATCTGAAACCGACTAAGAAAATGAGGATTTTATAGAAGTGCACCACAATTTTAGCTAGCATATTTTTACTTACAGGAATGTTGATGAATACTGAATCAAATTCTGCTGCTGTCAGAAATCTTTTTAGTGGTGCCATGAAATACTACCAGGAAAGAAGACAGAAGTGATAATTAAGTGTAATTTATCCAAATCTATATAATAGTTTTTATCAACAAATATTTATTTAAAGTCAACTATTTATTGACATTATAAATACCAAAAAAAAGTAGAAATGATTTTCTCCATCTTAACGATTTTACACTTGAACAAAAATATAAAGACACAAATACAAGGCCATACATGTAAAACATAAAATAAAAGGTTTATACAATAAATGCTTCTAAAAGTAAGAAAGAAGAGAACGCTATTGGCTGAATGGCCAAACAGCAGCAACATTCTGAAGATATTTTTGAGGACTTACATAAGGCATCCCCCAAATGCTCTGTGGAGATGACAGCACTCTGAGATGAATTTATGAACTATTCATTGAGAATTTTAGCTCCTTGCTATTATACCTCTTTCACTCTTTCACTCGGTGCCTGTGCAGATAAAGGATTCTCCGGAAAGTCTAACCTCTCACTCCTTGGCTCCCAATAATCTTGTACTCCACCCTAACTCAGCTCCTAAATCTCACGGTCACACCCCACCTAGACCTTGTCATGGTCAACAATGCATGTGCTCCACAGCACTAGTTTCAAGCAACTGACTCTCTGCCCATGACCTCCTACCCTTACAGCGCATTCTCTCAAGCAATTCTTCGGCCTTTTTGGGTCTGCTAGTCCACTGACTCCCGCACTGCGCTCACATCCTCACGTTCCTCCTCATCCCATTTATGCTCCATGAATTGCTTCCCCGCATATGCCCCTACCCTCTCTTCTTCCATTGTGCTTTTCTGGAAAAAACAAAAACCCAGGTCAAATCCAGCATGCCACCTATTTTGTGCCTGCATTGGATGTTAAGCATGGACTAAACAAGGCCCCCAAACTCAAAGGAGTTTATAATGCTACACAGTCTGACTGTACTTCCCTAGTCAATTTCCTCTCCCATTCTCCTAAGCAACTCTTCCACACTTTCATCTCTTCTCCTAAACTCTTAATGTGAAAGTCACCAGAGGTGCTCTCAAACCTCTTGCCTAACAACACACAGTCCTCAGAGGGATCTCATTTAGTCCCACAGCCTTAATGCCATCATGCAGTGATAACGGCCTAATCTATATGTCAGTTCAACCTGTTCCCTTAATGCCAGACTCACACATCCAACACCCTCCTCACAGATCCCCTTGTTGAAGTCTCATGGCATCACAAGTTGAATACGTCCCAACATACGTATGATTCCCAAACTCTCCCTCCCCATCTCTGTCACCACCTTCACCACTCATACCAAAACCTCACCGTCATCCCTGACGCCTCTTTTTCTCACATCCTTTACCCAATCCAGCAAGCCCAGTTGGCTCTACTTTTAAAATTCATTCCAAATCTAACCACCCACACCACCATTTCTGCCCCTTTAATTACTACAATTTTCTGCTGATTCTTCTCCCAGTTTCCATCCTTGCCTCCCAAGAGCTGGAATGAGATATTACAGACTTAGATCACATCGTGTCCCTTCTGCTCCAAATGCTCCAGCTTCCCAGTGTCCCCATGTGACCTGGAGGCCCACCAGTTTGCTGACCTCACCACTCGCTCCCCTTCACTGGTTCTTCGCCAGTCACACTGGACTGCCGCTGTCCCTTGAAGCACACACTGAGCTCTTTCCCTCTGAGTGCCTTTTGCCCAGGAGTCATCTTCACTGGGATATGCACATGGCTCCACCCTCCCTCAACTCACTCAATTGTCTGCTTAATCTATCAGAGGCCTTCCGCCATCACTCCATGGACAATGCCATCAGCGCTCTTTCTCCCTATCATCTTCCCCCGCCTTGTTTTTTTTCCAGAGGACTTATCACTTATTTGCTTACTTCCATTCTTTTTTTTTTTTTATGAGTTGGAGTCTCACTCTGTCGCCCAGACTGGAGTGCAACGGCCGCTCCCAGCCACCGCAGCCTCGACCTGCTGGGCTCTGGTGATCCTTCTGCCTCAGCCTTCCAAGTAGCTGGAATGACAGGCGGGCGCTACCACGCCCGGCTAGCTTACTTCCATTCTAAACCATCTCATGAGAAAGAAAGTACCATGAGAAACAGTGTTGTGTTCACTACTGTATGCTCAGTCCCTAAAACAGTACCATCTGGGCACTAAGACATCAATAAATAGTTGTGGAATGATAAATCTGCCTTGAGATCTTTAATTACAAAGTGCTCCTGAAAATCAGAATACACGCACACATTCAGCAGAAACAGTGAGTCTAATATCCTAACTGTATTAGGCAGATTCAGACATCAGGAATAATACTAATGACTTACTTTTTCTATTGACTCCAAAGTTTCTGTATATTTTTCTTCAGTCTGCTTAATTTCTGCTAGGCAACAACTTCGTATGTCATTTTCTGGACATTTCTGCAGTGAGAATCATCAAAATAAAATTATTGAGTAAAATTCATATGTTGATCTATCTGGTAATATAAAGAGATCAAAAGCATTGCTGATTTTCTTAAACTTTCCACTATAATAAAACATAAGACATTTAACTGCATTGTGAAGTATCTTTGCTGTTTCTCTAAAATTTTGAACAACTTAAGTGAAAAAGTTTTAGATGATTAAAAATAAGCTTCCGAGTATAGACTATCTCTTTAAATTATATTTTCTTAAAATTTTTCTATGAGTTTGGAAACACCATATATGTTGTAACATCGTTTCCTCAACATACAGCACACTTCACAGGTACCATCAAAATAACTGCAAAAATAATAAAAAGGATATTTGGTAAGTAAAAACTTTCAAAATTTTTTTCAAACCTTAATATCGTTTGGAAAAAAAAATAAACATTTTTTTTAACCAAGTATTTAAGACTGGAGGTGGTATAGCATGGTACTAAAGTCAAAGATTCTGGAATACAACAGAATTGGGTTCAAGGACCAATTTGCCTGTTACTAGCTTTGCAACTGTGAACATACTACTAAAGGTTTCTGTAATTCAGTTTTCTCGTCTATAAAAGAGAGAATGCCAGCACTAACCCCAAGGAAGTGTAAATGAGATGAACAGCATAAAGAACTTAGCGCCCTGCCAAGTGCCCAAGAAGGGCCCTATCCATCTAAATTATCATCACTGTTCACCCTGTCAGCTGAGTGAACACTGACCTCGGGGCAGACACTGAAGCATTTGCTGGCACTCCAAGCAATTAACAAACATAGGATGTACAGATGATACTCTGTCACCTTAAAAATGCTCTGAAAAAGTTGCCACCAACAGCCTGTCAGTTCATGCAGTGGAGAAAGCACACTCTCATTACATTACCAAACACAGGCAGGTCACAAGTGTCCTTCTCACAGAAGCTCCTGGACAACCCAGCAGTCTTTTATTAAAGGCAGGAGCACAGCGAGAACTGAGTGCATTTGTCAAAGCACTGAAGAAACCTACATCACCACCCAGCTGATGAAGAAAAGTCTTTAGTGTAAAAGAAGGATGTATTGATAAAAACCCAAGACACTGCCTTTTTTTGTTTCAAATTATAGATAAGAAAATAATTCAAAGTAATCCTTTCTGCATAGTCTGGATACATTAATGGCAGATAAAGCTTTGAGGGCTCACATCGACTACGGCAATATCTGAAACTAAGTTTGCAAAACAGTTAAAAAAAAAAAAAGCTAGAAGACTTAAAAGGAAAAAGCTACCCCATATTAATACCAAACAAATGTGAGGAAATGTTCCTTAACATATATTTTATCTTACATTCATTTAAATGAAAAAATGTACCTGCATTATAAGAGATTTACCTTCTCAACAGGATGATTTCATGATTCCCTAAAATTAGATTCTCTGACCACTCTGCCATTATTAACAACATAGCTGGATGTCATGTCATTTCTCTATCAGGCTTGGTTTCTTACTGGCAAAATGAAAAGATGAGACCAGAGATTCCCTGTGGCTGCTCTGAGCTGTAAAATGCCACGCTCGCCCCTCCAAATGCAATCACAAGCCACAGTTCCATGGTCATAGGAAAGCAAAGGTAAAACAGACAAAAACGATTCCAAAGATGCTGCATAAATAATGACATTAATTATCTTTTTTTTTTTTTTTTTTGAGTTGGAGTCTCACTCTGTCACCCAGACTGGAGTGCAGTGGCCACTCCCGGCCACTGCAGCCTCGACCTGCTGCGCTCTGGCGATCCTTCCTCCTCAGCCTTCCGAGTAGCCGGAATTACAGGCGCGCGCTACCACGCCCGGCTGATTTTTTTATTTATTGCAGAGATGAGGTCTCGCTGCCCAGGCGGGTCTCGAACCCGCGGGCTCAGGCAATCCACTCACCTCAGCCTCCCAAAGGCGCGGGATGACAGGCTGAGCCACCGAGCCCAGCAAATTATCTTTTTAAGTAACCACTTTCCTAATAAAATATTCATTATTTTATTCATTGTTTTATCATAACGATATATAATATCCTGAATAAAATGATACTATTTTATTAATGAATAAAATCCTCATTTTTAAGAATATACTTATTGAAAAACAAGTGCCAGTCCTACGGGTTGATGCACCTCCTCTGCTTTCATTAAGTCCTCGTAGACTTCTCCGCCCTCATCTTCCCCGTAGACACAGTCGTAGAGATCTTCTTCGTCGTCCACACGGGTTTCACTAAAACAGGGGACATGACAAGAGGGTCATTTCCTATCATGCAGTGAATGCAACATCTAGAAAGAGCCTACTGGATTTTAGTAGACATTCCAGACAGGAATAAAACAGAATGAGTGGCAAGAATCAAAAAGCTCACATGACAACCCTGTCCCTCCTCATAGAAAGGATGCCAACAAGGGAATCCAACCTGGGGGGCGGGGCAGCGCCTATTTCCTGGGTAGTTACTATGTGTGGAGAACCCAGCCATCCTCATTCTGCATACAGTAGCTAACTTAATTCATCCAGCATTAATCGTCTTATCAGGAACAAGTTAGTATTTGATTCATTAAAAAGATGAGGAAGTTCAGAGAACAAAGAGTTATGTGACCTGCCAAAGAGGACACAGGTAGCCACTGGCAGAGCCAACACTTAGAGCCAGGCCTGTCTCACACTCTGAGTGTTGTGCCCCATCTATCGTGCTGCCTCTCATTTTTCAGATTTCAAGACCTCAGCTTCATCATCCGTGTTAAAGGGTATAACAGGAAGGGGATAGGAGAGTTCAATAGGATCGAATACATCATAAACAGTCTTTGAAAAACATCAGTTTCTGCAGGGTTATTAACATCTAACCCATGCTGTTTCAAGTCCACTCAGAGGGCACCCACAGGTATCCCTCTACACAGACTTTTATCTGTTCTGTTTGCATTTTGTACGAGGAAAGGGTTCCAAGGTCAGAAGTCACTTTCAAAACCCCTTTAAAATCTTCTGCTGGTCTCCTGGCAGTTGAAAATAACCCCTATTTCTAACGTTTCCACGAGCACTTTACAGTGACTGTTAGGGGTACCTTCCCCAAGCTCCCCAGCGAGACGGTAAACCCATTCAGTCAAGGTGGAACCAGCCTCTTCCACCCACTGCATATGCTGTTACTACTCTACGTTTTTCCTTTCCAGTTCGAGACTTCTTAAAGGCCTTCTATTAACTAAAAATCCCAAAGAATCAAGATGAATCCATTTAGAATGTTGGAAAGAAGCAGTAATACATTTCTGAGAAAGAAATTCAACTTCTTCAACACTGCCAGCCCTTAGCATCCCTCCAGGGCCTGTGCAGACAGAACATTATAAATTGATATGTCCAAAAAGAAAAACACTGTAACTGTAAATGTCATTCTGCAACTTGGAACATTCTTCGAAGTAGGTACAATAACAGGATTGTTTATGTTTGTCACAAAGGATTATTTGAAGGTATTTGACAGGAATGAACTGTCAAACACCCAGAGAAAACGAAGGTGCATTAAGAGAAGGGGAGCTGGTGGTAACAAGTTTCAGAAAATTCTGCTCTGAGAAAAACGCATTCTAGAGTGACTTCCCCACCCATCCATCCACCCATCCACCCAACGTTTGCTAATATCTGAATTCCAGAACCTCTGGTGTTAAAGAATGTATACAGATCAAGAGGACCCAAGAACTCTCCCACAGTCTAGTGTGGGGAGCATAATTCATGCAACCAAAGAGACACGTGCAAAATACAAGAGCAGAGAAAAAAAGCCAGATTAACTCTGACAAAAGAAGTCAGGGAGGGCTTCACCGAAGATACTCCCTCTGAACCAGACATTGAATATATTGATCAACTTATTCAATCTGTTTTTTCTGAAAATATACTACATTCCAGGAGATAGGGCTGCAGATGAGGTAGCCCTCACCTGCACATTTTCTGCTCTCATGAAATTAAAGCCCGACAAAGGGACACACATCGAATAAGGAAAGAAAGCAGATGGCCTAGCCGAAGGACACCAGCATGCGCAGAGGCACGGGGGTGTGAGGAGCTCTAGCACCGCACTTGGTGTGTCCAGGTGAGGGCAGCGGGACCCTCTCAAAGGAAGAATTGAAGCCAAATTGTAAAGGACCACGCACTCTGTGAACTCAACCTTACACTGGGCATCAGGGAATCCATCGGGGGGAGGGGGTCGTCTAGAAAAAGCCAGTCAGGCAGGGACATCCGTGATCCAAGAAGTCACGTGCTGTGGGTGAGCGACACTAAGCGCTGTGACTAGCATAAAGGCAGATGAGAGGAACGAAGGGGCTCAGGAGACTGTCAACCAGATGACTGACCAACCAGAACTAGGGAGAGAGAGGGAAAGAGTACAGCAGGCCCCTCAGCTTTCTACTCTGGAAAACTGGGGACACGGCAAGCCACTGGCAGTTCCGTAACTGCCATACTGAGGGGTCCAGGCAGCAATCCAGCCAAAGAGTGGGGAAGTTAGACTGGTTCCAGCATTTCCTGTAACACATCAAGAGACAGTAAGGTCTGGTGAGTTCATGAGGAAGCTGAGATAAGAAGTTATGAAGAAGAGATTCGAAATTGGAGGGGAATCCTGTTAGGAAGAAAAATAGACTGTGAAGTCTCAGCCCTCCTGCCTCTGATTCCCAACGGTCCTCTCCCCCCAAAAAAATCAATCTTACTGAAGTCCTGCATTTGACTATTTCCCATGAGAGTAAAGGCATGAATTGTAACAATTCATAGACTTTTCTCTATTTTAAAAACTGTAAGAGTGACACTCACAAACACATACACACACACACACACACACACACACACAAGACAGAGCTACAACTTTTGGGGTTTTGGTATTCAATCCTACACTAAGGATTTTTTTTTTTTTTTGAGTTGGAGTCTCACTCTGTTGCCCAGACTGGAGTGCAGTGGCCGCTCCCGGCCACCGCAGCCTCGACCTGCTGGGCTCCGGCGATCCTTCCGCCTCAGCCTTGCGAGTAGCCGGAATTACAGGCATGCGCTACCATGCCCGGCTGATTTTTTGATTTACTGTAGAGATGAGGTCTTGCTGCCCAGGTGGGTCTCGAACCCACGAGCTCAGGCAATCCACTCACCTCACCCTCCCAAAGGCGTGGGATTACAGGCTGAGCCACTGAGCCCGGCTGCTTTTCTTGCTAACAGTTGTTGGTCAAAAATTTCTGATGTCCGAGCCAGGAAAAAAAAAAAACCTGTGATATTCTTCAGATGGTCAACTAATCCACAATAATCTATATTAGCTTTCTTGTGTTAGGGTCACTGTGGGGTATTGTCAGGATATAGACTGTTTCCCCCTGTATCTGGCTTCTTCCTGTCCCCTCCCTCAGGAAGTGGCCTCCGGTCAAGGCCGGTCTCTGAAGGGTGAGTATATTCCCAGTAAGGAGTCATGGGCTACAGGTGACCAAGCAAAGCTGAAAGTAATGTAGTTGTCACTCTTAATTGATGTAATTGTAAATACTGGATAGGAATTTGAATGATTGGTTTGACTGTTTTGATTATAAAACTACTTGTTCTTCTGTCCCAGGTATGGATTCTTTACCAACCTGCCACCATTGGTGCCTTCTGTAAGTTTTTGTTGTTTTGTTTGTTTTATATTGGAAAATACAGTTTATTTAGAAAGTAAATTGGAGAAAGAGAGAGAGATTCACCTCCCCAAGATAGAAAAGGTGGTCAAAGCTAAGAAACATGGCGGCCACAGCTCAGAGAGTCACATAGCCCAACCATAGCTTAGCAAAGCAATGGCCACCTCCCATAAGTTTTCATCAACCAATGTCTTTCCCTGCTGGAACTCTGGGTGACTTCTTTGGAACAGGTAAACATTACACACAAGTCCTCTCGGATTTGGGGTTACTACATTACAGCCATCTATACATGGGCACGTCCAACACCCTAATAAAAGTAGGAGAATCGAGGATGCTGTACAGTGTAGCCATCTCGCACCCTCTCCACTTCATCTTCTGACTTCCTCTCTGACTTCAGAAAGAGTGATTCCCTCTGCAGTGGGGACTAAGCGGGTACTTGTTCTAGGGGCTTCCTTTTTGGTTAACTCACGCCTAAAAGTTAAAGTTGAGTATATGAGTCCACAGACATTGTAACAAAGCTAAATTCAAGCTGTCACAGTAAACTCAAAAGCAAGCATTTCTAGGGAGAGCACCAATTTGGACCTCTGACCACCAAATGGAAAGGTAAGAGAGACTGAATCTCATAGAGTATGAGCTGGCATCTCAAAGCAGCCAATTCAGGGTCCCAAAGTATTCTCCAGACTTAGGAATGCATCCTCACAGGTATTCTCATATCAAGCCTGCCTAAAAGCAGTGAAAAGAACAGGGTGGGAGAGGCTGGAGAAATTAACAGGTGTAAGTGACCACGGCTGGGGGTGAAAAAGAACAAAGTCATCACAGCACTAGAAATAATATATTCTTCCTGATACTTTAAAGAGTCTGATTACATTACCAGTATTCTCACAGTCACTTTATGAAGATTGCAGCCAATTTAATCAGACAATTGGCATCTATCTTGCTTAATGTCAATGAGATCTTGAAAATTTTGGCCAGGCACAGTGGCTCAGGCCAGTAATCTCAACACTTTGGGCGGTGGCAAGAGGATTGCCTGAGCCCAGGAGTTCGAGACCAGCCTCGGCAACTTGGTGAGACCTCATCTCTACAATAAATCAAAAAAATTAGCCGGGTGTGGTAGCACACACCTGTAGTCCCAGCTACTTGAAAGGCTGAGGTAGAAGGATCACCTGAGCACAGGAGGTCAGGGCTGTGGTAGCTGTGAGTGTCTCCAGCCCAGGAGACAGAGTGAGACTGAATCCAAAAAAAAAAGGAAAGAAGAACATTTTACAAAAAGATAATAAATTGTTCTTTTTTTTTTTTTTTAACTTGCAGGGGTCTCACTCTGTCACCCAGACGTAACTGGAGTGCAATGGCATGAACATGGCTCGCCACAACCTTGACCCTCCTCATCTCAGGTGATCCTTCTGCCTCAGCCTCCCAAGGAACTGGGACTATACAGGGCATGCTACCACGCCTGGCTAATTTTTTTATTTTTTATAGAGATGAGGTCTCACTATGTTGCCTAGGCTGGTCTCAAAACTCCTGGGCTCAAGCGATTCTCTCTTCTCAACCTCCCAAAGTGCTGAGATTACAAACATGAGCCACCACACCAAGCCAGAAATTATTCTTAATAGATATTTAAAGCATAAGACTTCGAGGCTGTTCCAAATGCTACCTACTGTGGAAAGAGCCTCTGGCCATCCATCCCTGTGGCTGTAGGTAGTATGCGTGTCCATTGCTCCTATACTGAAAGCTCTCAGAGGGGTGAGTCAGGGCACTTCCTGGAGCCAGTGCAGTGATTAACAGCCTCGACTCCAAAATAAGAGCTGTCTGGGGTCAAATCCAAAGACTATTCACCAATGATATTACCTTTAGCGAGTTACTTAACTTTTCACAATACAGTTTTCTCATTTTCAAATTGTGATGCTGTAGTAATGACCTAATAATAGTTTTGGTATGATGTGAGATAGCTCATATAATAGGGTTAGCACTCAGATGGGTACCCGATAACTCTAATCACTAACCAACTAGATAGCATGGGCCTAAAGCATCATTGCCCGGCAATCCGTAAATGCTTAGTGCAGTTTTGGCTCATTCATTTAGAAAATAAATATTCACTGAGGACCTCCTATACAAAGGGGGACCCCAAAAAACCTGTAATTTATTTGTTAAAAAATTGTGTATTTATTCTTACTTGTTTAAACTTCAGTCACCCTCAAAGTACTCTCCATTTGATACAATACACCCATCAAGATGTTTTTTCCACTGCTCAAATCAGTTTTTGAACTTGTCCATTTTGATACGTTGTTTTGTTTTACCTCTTCCACATCAGCAAACTGTTTCCCTTTGAGGACTTTTTCTTCCGGGAAAACAAACCCCCCAAAAAAGTTGCTTGAGGCAAGATTGGGTGAATAGTGAGGGTGGAGCACAGGGGTCTTGTTGTTTTGGGTCAAAAACTGCTCAGCATGGTGTGGGCAGGTATCTTTTTATGGTGGAAGAACCAGCCACCTGTTTGCCACAACCCAGGTCATTTTTTTCTACAAATCGTGATGCAGCCTTCTCACAACTTCTAGATAAAAACTTTGCTTGACCACTTGATCCAGAGGAACAAATTCTGAGTGTAATACGAGAAGACTACCCTCCAAAAGACAATTCTGACTTTTGGGGGGTCTCACCCTCGTATCTGAGATGCCATTTGAAGTCCGAGGAATTCAGCCATGAACAAGGCAAAGTTTACCTTCTAATAAGGAGACACACAATCAAGGAAGCACACCAAGACTGCCAAGGGCAGCAGTAAATGCCATAAACACTCAGAGCAAGGTGAAGGGGTGGTGGCAATTTTAGAAAGGGTCGTGAGACAGACACCTGAACTGGAAAGTGAAGGATCAAACAAGCAGAAGCAGCTCAGGGGTCAAGATCACAAAGCAAGAATGATCCCAGTGTGCCAGGCAGATGAGGATGGATAAGCCAATGAGGGGATGAATTTCCTTAGGATTTGAATATCTCTTGGAGCAAAATCTATTTCTCATTACAATTCTTTGCAAACGTGTCTGATCTATGTCAGTAGCTCCTTGAGGGGTGAAGACCATGTTTTATATTTATTTATAATCTGCTCAAGGCACTCAACCAGCAGAAGAGAATCAGCTGCTAGGACCTTTTGCCTCTTCTGACTATTACATAATAAGCCCAGAAGGACTTCTGTTCAGAATAAACACCATCTTCTGAAACACCCCTGAATAACTACAACCCTTCCTCATCTCACCCCTCCTTGAACCTATGAAGCCTGTAGTATGTCCCACAACTCCAGGAGCAGATAATATTTACTTTTAATTGTTCCTTTATTAACTAATTCCAGTTTTACCTACTACCGCTATTATGCCTTTGAGAAACTTCCAAATTTTACTTCATTGCCGTATGTTTCTTTGCTCTTTCTAGGGACACACAGCAGAAACTACAGGTCAGGTGAAGTGTGTTTCCTTGTGAAGTTTTCCATCACGATCACCACAGCCTCGACCTGCTGGGCTCCGCGATCCTTCCGCCTCAGCCTTCCAAGTAGCTGGAACTACAGGTGCGCGCTACCATGCCCAGCTAGTTTTTGGTGTTTATTTATTGTAGAGATGAGGTCTCACCAAGAGATGAGGTCTCACCAAGTTGCCCAGGCGGGTCCCGAACCTGCAGGCTCAGGCAATCCACTCACCTCAGTCTCCCAAAGTGCTGGGATTACAGGCTGAGCTACTGAGCCCGGCTTCCATCACCAGTTTAATTCTTATGGGTCATAATCATTAAGCTACTTTTTCCCCCTTATTTTAACATCCATAGTTAAAATCCCATGATATGTTCTCACTCATAAGTGGAACCTGAACATTAATCACAATAGCACAAGGGAGGGATTGGCAGTTGCTTGCTGGGCACTGCGCCAGGGGAGAGGTGTCACCTAACAATCCAAAGGACACCTGGTCCTAAACCAGGGGAAGTGAGGACCAGTTGGAGGCCCAAACTTCATGTGCACATAGATTACTTATGGACCGGTACCTGATTTGTACCCCATATCTTTGTAATAAAATAAAGTACAAAAACAAAAAATAAATAAAATTAAATCCCATGATAGATGCAAAACTGTCAGTGGCTAAATTTTGCTGAAAATGTTCAACGTACTCTATTAAATCAGGAAGGCCTTTGTAGATGTCGTCGTCATTGATGCTTTCTTCTGTTGGGAAGGGCCTAGGAAGAAGGGGAGAGAAATAAATGCGTGAATGAGCGAGCAGTGATCAGGCTGGGCATTGACATCTCACTGAACACTTAAGTTTGCCTGCTGCCAACATGGTCGTATGTCACCATGTTTAACTATGTCTGGGGCTTCCTCCAAATTGCTTGCCCAGTGGCTGTGTCTGGGGTTCCCCCAGGAAAGCGGCAACACCTGCTACCCCAAATCACCTGAAGCAGTGACAGCTGGTCACCATAGTCACGTGTGCAGTAGGGACACATGAACATGCTTGTGTGATCTCCCACCTACTACATACCTGCAGGGTCACCTCACCCATAACCATGCCCCCAACTCGGAGAACAAGAGGCCGTGTGAGTGCCCAGGCCTTCCACACCCTCTCTCTGCAGCTATGGGATCCGATGACAAATAATTTGGTAGTGATCATCCTTCTGTGACTCAGTTTACTAGTAAAGATGAACATTATTAGAAGACAGAATTTTGTGTCCTTGATTTATGATTTTTGACCCTGACAAACTTTTGTACTCAGACTTCAAGGTGTATAAATGGCTTTCTAAAAATTTGTTTGGACAACTGAGTCAACCAGACCTCAGGGAGAAGAGGATGTTTTCTTTGTTCCCTGTTCAAGAAAATCACACTTAAATCTATCCACAGTTTAATTGTTTGGCTTCCATGTTTGCAACATGATACCATGTGCTTTTTTAGAACAATATAACGCCCTAAATATATGCCTAACAAAATCACAGTGATTATACTACAGTGCCAAAAGTATTACTTTCTTTTCAGACAGGCAGCATGGCATGTTTCATAAAAACAAGAGGAGTCATCAAAATGGTAAGCTTTAAATAATTAGTAACTAGATACATTGAAAAGCAGAGTTTCACACTGGCTAACGGATTAATTTCATAGTTAAGATATTTGAGGAATCTACATTTTTTAAATAAATCAACATATCTGATAAATATAAAGTTTCAAAATCATTTTTTATAAATGTAAGTACATTTTATTGTGCTTTTATACCAATACAAGTCCACTGTAGAAAAATTGGAAAATATAGATAAGGAAAATTAGCAATAATCACTTCTCAGCCTTTAGGGTCAAAATCAAATGTAGAAAATTAAAAGTATATTTAAAAAATTCCTGACATAACTTTTCAGAATAAAAGACATACAAATTCGATCAACTTTTTCAAAATTTTTGCTGTTTAGAGCTGAGCACGGTTGCTCACATCTATAACCCCAGCACTTTGGGAGGCCGAGGAGGGAGAACTACTTGAGCCCAGGAGTTCAAGACCAAACTGAGTAACATAGCAAGACCTTATCTCTACAAAAAATAAAAAATATAAGCCATGCGTGGCGACGTGCACCTGTAGTCCTAACTACCTGGGAGGCTGAGACAAAAGGATCATCTAAGCCTAGGAGTTCAAGGCTGTGAGGAGCCACAGCACTCCAGCCTGGATGAGAGTGAGACTTTCACTCCAAAAAACAAAAAATCTGCTATTTACATATAACATAAAATATAGATTTACATGAAAAGACATGCATGTATTTCAGAGGAAATCAGGAGGAAATGAACACCAGTACAGCCTCCAGACCATCACTGCCTCATGGCTCACTTCTGAGAAGAGTTAGCATCAGCAGGGCATCCTCCCTGCGGTCGCCATGCCATGTGCACAGGGTCAGGGCTGCTTGGCCAGTGCTGAGCCCCCCATGAGACCTGCTCTCCCTAAGAACTTGCATGTAGGCTAAGCACAGAGTTCATGAAGGCAACAGAGGCAGAGACACAGGCGCAGGGCACTTCCTGTGGTTGGAGACAAGAGCTCGGAGCCCCGAGGAGGAAGGTAAAAAACAAAACCCCGCCTTTGGGAGGCTAAGGTGAATGGATTGCCTGAGCCTGGGGGTTCAAGACCCGCCTGGGCAACTTGGCGAGACTTCATCTCTACAATAAATCAAAATATCAGCCGGGTGTGGTAGCGCATGCCTGTAATTCCGGCTACTCGGAAGGCTGAAGCGGAAGGATCGCTGGAGCCCAGCAGTTCGAGGCTGCGGTGGCCGGGAGCAGCCACTGCACTCCAGTCTGGGCGACAGAGTGAGACTCCAACTCAAAAAAAACACAAAAAAACCCATGCCGTCTCCCGGGGCCTGCTGTGGCTACTGGGATTGTTGGTTTTTGCTTTTGAATCTCCTAATGTTACTTACAGCACATTATTATCAACGGCTCTAACTTAAGTATTAGGGTGAGGTAATACATTTACTTTGTACAGTCTATAGGAAATAAATGTATTACAAAATGGGCACATTTTGTTTGGTTACTGTTTTACAAAGCAGCTTGAAGACAGGCACTACGACTCAGGCATGAAGAGTACCTGGTAGGTAAGTGCCAGGTACACATTTGAAAGTCATTGGGCAAGTTAGAATTCATTCATAGAGCTGAATAAGACACATTGGCTGAACCTTGTACTCAATTCACCAACGACTGTCATTGATATATAGACATCTGGCTAACAAGTGGTAAGGTGAGGCAGGTTTGGATGCCCATGTTCTGCCTCCAGAACCCATCCACACGCCACACCGCTTTGCTGTATAGCCGTGCTGTCCAGAAGAACTTTCTGTGACGATAGAAATTATTAGGGTGATGCATAAGCTCACAGTATTTGTTCTGGCGTGGCAACACTACGGTGTTGGGTTTGTTGATCATCTGTCATTTGGAATGACAATGTTGTGCTTGTGACCATACCTTGCATTGTGAAGATTTGAAGAAAGTGAGTGCTGTTTGGGGGTTAAATAAGATGGAGCATCAAGTGGAAAAAACAAACACTTTGACATCTTCTTCTCTCTGAGTTTAGCAGAGTCAAGGCAGCGGAGGCGGCTTGAAATATCTGTGCCATGTCCAGGGAGAAGGTCATCGAGGACAGCACCGCAAGAGAATAGTGATGTCATTTCAAAGAGGCCACTTCGACCTGAGGGATTCTTCACGTTCAGGAAGATCCTCAGGCTTTGATGAGGACCGTTCAAACACTTTAACCCACCATGACCCCCATCAGTCAACCCGAGAACTGGCAAATGTGATGACCTGTGACTTGTCAACCATTGTGTGACATTTGCATTCTACTGGCAAGCCAAAAACGCCACCAACTTAAGCATCAACTCAATAGTATCAAACCAAAAAAAACCAACACAACTTGCACATCTAAGTCTGCTGTTTACACAATGCCTTCAAGACACATCCTTGAACACACATTTTTAAATACTTGACTGCCTATTTCTTAAACTCCTAAAAGTTGTGAGCTATTTTTATAGTCTATAGGAGACAATGTATTACAAAATCTGTAAAAATATGTATTTACTTAAGTATTTGTGTTTGTCTTAATGAATCACACGGACAGAAATGTTGGAGGACATTAAGTCTATATAGCCATATATTCATTTTATATATATATATATATCCATGACAGTCACTGGTGAACTGAGTACAAGGTTCAGCCAATGTGTCTTATTCCGTTCTGTGACTAAGTTCGAACTTGCCCAGTTACTTTCAAATGTGTATCCAGCACTTACATACCAGGTACTCTTCATGAGTGAGAAATGGTGTTTGTATTTAAGCTGCTTTGTAAATAGTAAACAATAAATAACTCAATAAATAATCATTACATTGAATGGAATGGGACACATGAACCACAAAGAAACGCGCTTACCTGATTCCTGTGGCCAATGCTATAGGTGTGCGAGAAAGTCGTGATAATGTTTCTATAACCTGAGAAAAGAGGAAAATGTTCATTGGACATGTAATTCAGAAAACATATGTTTTCCCCACACACAGTAGTCTTCCAGTCCGATATTAGCCATAGCAGCAAAAATGTAAATTTGCAGATGCCAAAGAGGTGCAGCACAGGAAGAGCTGCGATTGAGAACTAAAAATGTCTGGATTACGGTTTTGTTCCTTTCTTTAGCTTTTGGACTTTGAGCAGATTACTAACCTCTCTGAGTTGCCATTTCCTTATCAGGAAACACGAAGTTAGCCTGGTGACCAAACCCACACATCTGGCATTCCAAATTCTACAGTATCTGAAGGGTCCTGGGAAGCTGCATTGTCCAGGGCAGAACACACTCTCCTCGCGAGGCTATTTAAATTCATCTACTAGTGGGGTGTGGGGGAGGGGATACAACATCAGTAAGGATACCTGATCTCAAACCAGGCAAAGTCGGGACCAAAGGGAGGCCCAAACTTTACCTGTACGATGCCCACTTGTATACCTAATCCTGAACTGTACCCCACATCTTTAAAATAAAATATTTTTCTAAAATAAATTCATTTAAATCTTAAAAACAAAAAGCCCAGTCCCTCCATTGCACTAGCTGCATGTTAAGTGCTCACCCACACTTAACCACATGTGGCTGCTGTACTGGATGACACAGATGTCAAACATGTCTGTCATCACAGAAAGATCTATTGGACAGCACCACTGTACAGCAAAGTGGTACAGAGTGTGGGTGAGCTCTGGAGACAGAAGACAGGTGTTCAAACCTGACCTTACACTTGTTAGCTAGGTAACTTTGGGCAAACTACTTAACTTCTTTGGGCTTTAGTCTCTTCCTCCAGATAATGTCTCTAATCATAGTTGGATTATTCATAATCATCGCATTGTGTGAGAATTACATAAGATGATAAGTACGATATTTATTTATTTTTGTGAGTTGGAGTCTTACTCTGTCACCCAGGCTGGAAGGCAGTGGCACACTCACAGCCACCGCAGACTTGACCTGGTGGGCTCAGGCGAGTCTTTCGCCTCAGCCTTCCAAGTAGCTGGACCTATAGATGCACACCACCACACCCAGCTAATTTTTTGATTTATTGTAGAGAAGAGGTCTCGCTAAGTTGCCCAGGCTGGTCTTGAACCCGTGGGTTCAGGCAATCCTCTCATCTCAGCCTCCCAAAGTGCTGGGATTATAGGCATGGCCACCGCACCAGGCCTGGTAAGTACAATATTTAAAGAGTAGCTCTTCTTTGGTCATATCAAAAAACAATAGATATTGACGCAGATGAGATGAAAAGGAAATGCTTATACCCTTTGGTGAGAGTATCAAGTAGTTCAACCTCTACGGACAGCAGTATGGAGATTACTCAGAACTAAAAATAGATCTGTCATTCAATCCCACAATCCCACCACTTGGTATCTACCCAAGGGAATACAGGTCATTATACAAAAAAGACACTGGCACTCGTATATTCATCACAGCACAATTCACAATTGCAAAGGCATAGAATCATACTAAATGCTCATCAGCTGATCAGCAAATAATGAAAATGTGGTATATACACATACACACACACACACACACATACACACACACACACACACACACACGAGACACACACACCATGGAATACTATCCAACCATGAAAAGGAATGAAATAATGTCTTTTGCAACAACTTGAATAGAATTGGAGACCGTCATCCTAAGACGAGTAACACAGGAACGGAAAACCAAATGCCACCTGTTCTCTATCCTGAGGATCTGCAAAGTCATATAGAGTGGCCTGATGGACACTGAAAACTTAGAAAGGGGAGGGCAAGAAGGTAGCAATGAAAAATCCCCCATCGGGTACCAGGCGCACAGGTGAGGGTGGACGGTCCACTTGCAGCCCAGATTTCTTTGCCGCTAGACAATGCAGCCACGAAACCAAAACTCATGTGTACCCTCTAAAGCCATTGAAACAGATAATAAATAAATGGTAGCTATTCTTTATCATTGTCAACTTTAAGGAAATGGCCTTATGCTAATTCTGAGTGTTTTCAGGAAAAGAGTTTCTGAAATGACCCCTGATTATCTGTTTCAAAGATTCCTTAAGAAGATTCCTTAAGCAGATCTAAACCCAAATGTGCCCTGCTATAGTTTGAGCATCCACATCTAGACATTTTACTTTTTCTTCTATCTTCTGTCCTAGGATCATCCCTTTCAAAGACTCAGGGAGGAAGCCACTGACCTAAAATATATTTTTCTCATAAAGTCTGTTTTCATGATAATAGTTATAATTTGTCCTAACTCTCAAAAAAAATAAACTACACTAAACTTTAAAAAGTTCTACTATAAGAACTATTAAAAATGAGAGGAAAAAAAGGAGACAAGGCAAAAATCTACGTCTTAATCCACGTAATATTCTAATTACTTCCAGACAGAAACAGAAAAGCAAAGTCTCCAGTTTTCTGTAGAAGCCTCATAAGAGTATTAGCCACACATAGATGTGCCTCCCACCTACTTCAGGGGATAGGACAGTATATATTGTTGTAGTTGGAAACTCAGGGTTCTGGAGTAAGACTCACTGGGGCCCTGACTCCCCAGTTTTCACCTGCGCTCACTTTGACTCGTCTCTGTAAAATGTAGATAATTGCAGCTAACTGCCTCATGGGGTTAGTGAAAGAATTTAATGAGAATTAAATAAAGAATTTTTAAATGTAAAAAAAACTAAATAAAGGATTACATTAAATGAGCCCATCACATGCTTAACTCAGAAAGTATGAACTTTGTTATTAGATAAAATAAAGTTATTATACAAAAATAAAATTGAATCAAATTACATGGTGACTGTAGTTAGTTAATAATGTACTGTATTCTTGAAAACTACAACGAGAGCAGATTTTAACTGTTCTCACCCCAAAAACATACAAAGTATGTGAGATAATGTACATGTCAACTGGCTTCAGCAGGCCATTCCACAATGTACACATATTCCAAAACAACAATTTGCACGGGATAAGTGAATACAATTTTTGTCCATTTAAAAAGGTAAATTTAAAAATTATTAAGTTTTATAACAAAAAAGAGAAGGAAACTTCTTATGGTGACCAGATAAGCTAAATTGCTGACCCAAAATTCTGTATTGTAACTCTCGCCTCCTGCTGTGACCCGGGGGGAGAAGAAAAGAAAAAAAAGTTCAGTTGAAAACCTGTATGCAATTTATTCTTGGTTAACTATGTTGAACTATGTTGAACTATGATCTGATGTCAAAGCATACACAACGACTCAAATAAAACTTGATATCAGTTCACTGCCCATAATAAAGATAAGCCTCTTCAGGGAGTTCATACGTTCAGAAGATCACAAATGAGAAAATACTAACAAGCGTACCAGACTAAACTCATTCATAATAAAAATAAACCCTTGCGAAAATTTCAAAATTATGTAATCCTGAGTGAAAAGTCTACTTTGGGGAGGTTCTGGGTAACCAGCTTAATAGTTAGGCCCTTGAGTTAACCCTAGTGTTTAACCTTTGCTTGCACCTGACCCTGATGTAGCACTGTTATGGAGCTACGAGTGAAATCAGGCTCCAGTTCTAGTTTACACTGTGGTCCCAGCATTGTCACTACTTAAGAACAAGAATAGTAGAACTATTGCTACGTGTTCTATTATTGCTATTCTATTATATGTTTACAATGCATTTTATTCCTTGGGGTATTTTTGGTAATAATGACTAGGCAACTACAAAATAAGAGTGTGTATTTTGTTTCTTTTCCCCAACAAAGAGAACAACTTCACCCTCTGACCGCCTCCTCTTCCAGCAGAAAACCATAGCTTGATTTTTTTTTTTTTTATACAAGTGACCACCGGAGGGAGCCAGATGATAGTCTATTAGCTTAGCCCTGCCTAGACTGTATTTATAAGCACAAACTTTTGAAAATCATGCTGAGACCAACTCATTTTCTTTAACAAGGGTTATTTATTACTACTCAGGAATAGAAAAATAACAAAGAACAACTTCAGTGGATGAGGGGGTTGGAAAGATGGCATGTCATATATCTCAAAGTGAGTATGAGTTTGGTGTCTTGTACGTTGAGTTCATCCATCCATCAACTCTAAGTTTAGCCAAAGCAAATAAGCACTGTTTGGTCCACGGGGTGTTTTCAGAACAATGTGTATTCTATAAAGGCGGAGGGTATCCGGATTTGGAAACACACAAGTACACAAACTCATGCCAGATTCTTGAGTTCTCTGCGTGGAAATTCTGACCTGCGATTAGAAACATCCACCCAGGAACATCCCCCAAAGACACTAAGAAAACTATTTTCCCTGTCACGCACTAATTTCCAAATTGTTACCTCAAAATAATATACAAGTTTGAGGTTCCTGAACATGAACTCTCAGAAAGGGAGGTAAGGACTAAGAAAATTTGCAAGTTAACTAGCCAGCAATCAACTACACAAAATCCACATCACGAATTTCTCTCTTCACCTATGTCCATCCCTTGATGGGTAAGAAGAGTGGTTTTTGTAAAGAAATGAAAATAATTTTTGATTATTTTCATGGCTCACTGAAACCTCAATCTCCTGGGTTCCCACAATCCTTCTACCTCAACCTCCCTAAAAGCTGGGACTACAGGTATGCACCACCATGCTTATTTCTTTTTTTCATTTTTGTAGAGATGAAGTCTCACTGGGTTGCCCAGGCTGATCTCAAACTCCTGGACTCAAGCAATCCTCCCACCTTGGCCTCCCAAAGCACCAGGATCTCAGGCATGAGCCACTGCACCCAGCCAAAACTGCATTTTTAAAAGGTATCTCAGTAAAGCGAAGGGTAGACAGGGGTGGAGGAATGTGGGGTACAGACAAGGAGCCAGGAGACCAACTCAGGGGTCTTTCCCACCATCCGAGTGAGAAGCAAGGAGGCTGAGCCAAAACAGCGGCAGGGGAGACCAACAGGAAGTGGAAATGCTGGGAGTCTCTCGGAAGAGAGGCTGGTGCTCTGTGAAGGCTGAAAGAGGAAAGCCAGCCAGGATGACCCGGGCAAGCTATAAAGCCCTGGAGGGCCGGGCCCCGAGGCCGCCTACCCAGAAAACCTTGGGCAGGCACACAGGCGGGAAGTTCTTGCTCTGTGTGACCCTCTACACGGGGACATGCATGCCCCGAACCCAGAGAGGCCAGCCTCCTCCTCCAGGGAGCCTTCTCCCACTGTCTCCATTCCCAGGCTGTGTCCCCAGAGGACCCTGGACATGATTCTGCCCTCGCACCTAGCATCTTATTTACAATAAAAACGTATTGGCTTTTAGAAATAATTTAAAAACAACTCCTGTTTATTCTGTCCAATTGAAACAACAAAACAAAAGATTCCCACCCCTCCCATTTTCTGCCTAACCGGATGGCAACTATGAATCTGGTGAGACTGGCAGAATTGTTCTTTTTTTCCTTTGTTTTATTATTATCAAGTAATGTGTTCTTATGATACAGACTTTTCTACAGTGTGTTTTTGTCACCAACGTCACATCAGTACATGTAAGACTGGATGCAGTGGCTCAGGCCTGCAATCCCTGCACTTTGGGAGGTTGAGGTGGGAGGACTGCCTGAGCCCAGGAGTTTGAGAGCAGCCTGGGCAACATAGCGAGACCTCAAAAAAATCAAAAAATCAAAAAAATAGCCAGGTGATGTGGCATGAGCCTGGTACCAGCTACTTGGGAGGCTAAGGCAGAAGGATTGCTTGAGCCCAGGAAACCGAGGCTGTGGCAGGCCTTGATCATGCCACTGCACTCCAGTCTGGGGGCAGAGTGAGACTCCAACTCAAAAAAAAAAAAAAAAAAAAAAAATTATAGATCTATTTTGTTCATTTTGCTGTACAACATTCCAGTGTATATAAATAACAATGATTCAGCCATTCTCTTGCTAATGAGCTTTTTCATTGCAAAACCTGCAATTACCATCCTCACCACCTAGCTTTTCAAGTGTGCACAGGTGTTCCTGTGTGGAAGATTCTTCAATGGGGTGCACTAGGATGAAAGGCATGGCCATCTATATGGACATATAACAAGGCATTCTAGGGATCTGTTGGTCTTTCCCATCTGGCCATGGAAAATGCCTGAAGGGCAGGGAAATCCAGCTGTTTCTTCTTGGTTGTATTCTCATCACCCAGGTCACAGCCGGGCTCATGACAACCACTTAACACAAAAGCAGTCGTTGCTCAAGCAAATGAATGCATAATCCTGACCTTGCAAAATCGTTGTGAGGATTGGAGATGATGTCTCGAGATATGTAAAGGGCTGGGCCAGGCCCAAGTGGGGAAGGGATGAATAATTGAAGAAGAGCCCATTATGAAAATTGAATATTAAGCAGGACAGAGAGTTGCCTGTCTCCTCAAACCTAGCGCCCACATGCATCCTGCCCCTTCCCCCATCGATCACGCCCCCCAGTGAGGACTTTTATTGTGTTTTGTTTGTGCTCTTAGTTTTTAATCATCTTGCTCGTTAGTTTAAAAACCACAAAATAAAACAGCTTCAACAATAGAATGGAGATATTGGACACAGACAGAGCAACCCGTTTTTAACGATTCTCTTTGTGAGCTTTTCTGGTGAATTCCCACTCTTGGCTTATCTGGCACATGAGTGCTGTTGATATTGTAATTTGTAACTAAAACAAGTCGTCCATGCAGAAACAGTATGATACAGCTACTTCTAAGGTCCTGAGTTAAGGAAGCCACAGTTGAAAGAATAATGGGGAAGAAGCCATGGAGACCAGCATGCAGGTCTGCCAAAAAGTTGATAATTAATTATGGATTTATCTCCTTGAGTTCTCTATTTAGAAGTTTTAGCTCTTTTCTCACCCTGTGACCCAATGAGAAGGCTACTATTAAGTTTTTTATTTAAGTCAAGGTCTCACTCAATCACCCAGGTTGGAATGCAGTGGCATAATCACGGCTCTCCGCAGCTTTGATTTCCCGGGCTCAGCTGATCCTTCTGCCTCAGCCTCCCAAGTAGCTGGGACTACAGGAGCACACCACCACACCCAGCTAATCGTTTGATTTTTCATAGCGATGAGGTCTTGCTATGTTGCCCAGGCTGGTCTCGAACTCTTGAGCTCAAGCAATCCTCTCACCTAATCACCCTTGCAGTGTGATTACCGGCGTTGAGCTGGGATTACAGGCGTTGAGCCACCATGCCTGGCCTATTATTAGGAGTCTTGAACAAGAAGCTAGCTTCAGTAGTTCCTGGGGAAGTGATGCTTACAGGGGGGCAGGCCCTGCAAGGGTGATTAGGCAGCTGAGCCTTGAGCTCCGAGTGCAAGACTAGCTTGGTGGTGGGAGAAGGGGCCCAGCAGCATGGTGGTCCCCATCCCCCATCCCGTGTGAAGTTGATAAGCGGCTCAAGTCAAGGATGCCACAGCCTGATTCCTGTGGGCTCAGAGCAAGTGCCCCGTGGGGCTGGAAGAAAAGCCCAGGGGAGTGTGGGCCTGAGCATGCCGAACAGCGAAGCTCAGACAGAAGCATCGCCTGTAGACCTGGTGGGCTGCAACCCAGCGGTGGCCCAGAGACCCCGTAGGACCTAGGCATCCCCAACACCAGAGTCTCCGATGATAAGGCCTCATGTTGTTAAACCAGACCAGATGGTGAGTTCCAGATGAACAATGTATTGCACCTTAATTCTCCTAGGAAATCAACAGGACTCGTTATCTTAATCTTCTTGGCAACTCTAATTTCACACAGTAAATTACCCCATTAGGACACACTGCCAGTTAGTGTCACTTCCAGCAACACATCTTAGAGATTTCCTAAAGCACCTGTTCGTTGTTTTGGTCCATGGCATGATAGTGAAAAGCATCCCTGGTACCTCCGCAAAACAGTACCACTAGATAAGGTCAACAACACACTCTGTATCAAGGAGCTTATGAGCCATGAGAAATGAATTTCCATTGTTCAGAAAAGCAGGAGATTCAGTGAGTCCAAAAATACAGTTTGGGCTGGCCTTGAATAGGAACATAAATACAAGAAGTATTCTAGACTTATGATTTTTTGAATCTTCAAAAGTGAAACTATACAAGAACTTCCCTTTAGGAAAGCCACATGTTGGACCGGTTAGTAGTGCAGGCTTGAGAGTCAGTTTCTCTGAGTTCAAATCCCAGTGCCACCTCTCACTCGCTGGGAGAGCACAAGAGTTAAGTAGACATCCTGTGCCCTAGTTCCCTTAACTATGGAATCACAATAAAAACATTTCCTAGCACACAAGTTCACAGTGAAGTTTAAAGAAGGTCATACATACGCACACAGAAGAGTGTTTTGCATGTCAATCTTTCTTTCTTTTTAATTTTAGGTTTGGGGGTACACATGTGTGTTTGTTACATGGACATATTGTGTAGTGGTGGGGACTGGGTTTCGGGCAGCCCATTCATCAGAAAATGAATACTGTGCCCCACATGTAACTTCTGAACCTTATCCTCCTTCCCCCACTCCCTCATTGGTATCCCCAGTGTCTGTTACTTCCATCTTTGTCACCATTTAGCTCCCATATATGAGTGAGAACATGCAGTGTTTGCCTTTCTGCTTCTGAGTCAGTTCATTCAGGATAATGATCTCCACCTCCATCCATGTTGCTGCAAAGGACATGATTTTGTTCTTTTTTACGGCTGCGTAGCATTCCAGGGTGTATCTATACTTCTATTTCCGAATGTTATTATCGGCACCTCTGTTGTCATCTCAGTAAAGTAAGATATTGCCTTTGCAAAGTGCTTCAGAAAACCAAATATGAGGTCTGCGACACACAGCATTAAATGAGTTCACAGAGGGGATGCCAGGTAGGGAAGAGCTCACAGAAGCTGCCCCTCACTGCCCCAAATAAACATGAAATCTACAGAACTAGAGTATGTTTGCCATTTAATTGCAATTTCAAGTCAAGTCCTTTAGCGGAATCCCTATACCCATTTACATAGCCAATCCTCCAATTTTAGTGCAGAAATTCCGGAGAGGACATATTTTATTCAGTTATTAATTATTTTAAGTTCCAGATCCCTTTGAGAGTATGATGGAGGCTCTGGGTCATTTCCTCCACTAAAAAAAAAAAATCTGCCGAACATAGTGACTCATGCCTATATTCCAGCATTTGGGAGGCCAAGGTGGAAGGACTGCTTGAGCCCAGAAGTTTGAGACCAGCCTGGGCAACATAGTAAGACCTCATCTCTACAAAAAAATTAGCTGGGTTTGGTGGTGCACACCTATAGTCCCAGTTTCTGGGGAGGTTAAGGCAAGAGGATCACCTGAGCCCAGGAGATAGAGGTTGCAGCAAGCCATGATTGTGCCCCATGCGTTCCAGCCTGGGTTACAAAAAATATAATAACCATCTACCTACACACACACACACACACACGTCTAAATCTTATCTCAAGAAATCCAAGGACCTCTTGAAGCCCATTCATAGATTTCTCAGATTCCAACTCAATCTCTTCCCTTGTCTATTAGAAAATCAAAATCCAAAAAAGCTACCTTACCACAAGGTCAAAGAACTGACAGTAGCAGAGGTGGTACCAGAACCCAGGTCTCTTGTCTTCTTCCCACTTCTCAACCTTCCTATCCATTTTTTGCATTTTCCCAGGGATCATCGACTGAACAACACCGGCTCTGGGCTAGTACACGAGACTCGCTCCGAAAGCTGTGGGAGGCAAAATAATGGTGCCAAGCTTCCGGCTCTCAAAAAGACCCTCAGTCTGTTAGGGAAGATCACTGGGAGGAGGGCGGGAAGTGAAAACACAGACGAGTATGCCCAGGGACATCATAAGCCCAGGAGAGCAAGGCTAGCTGGGGGACAGAAAAAGCCAGAGGGTCAGAGGTGTCTTTAGAAGAAGTGACCCTGTGTGGCATCTTGAAGGGAGCCATTTGTCTTCAGGTTAATACAAGCTAGATGGGTAAGAATTGCCACCCTCTGGTCCACCCCTCCCGTTGTCCCATCACATGCCACTGAGAGCACGTGACTATCCTAAGCAGCTGCAACTATATTCTGTAGTTGCTATTTCCTAGATGGTATATACCTCTGATTTGGTAAACAGTAAATATTATTCAGGTTCTGAAAGAAGCAAATTTTTTCTAAATCAAACAGACCTGCACTTGTCTCATGAGGCATCTCCCCATCACTGGGGTCCTGCTCTCTCTGCCTTCTTGACCTCTGAGATCCCACATGGAGCACCTTTTCCTCCTAACCTGCATCTCCTCCCTGTTCCCATTGACCTCACAATGCCACTCCTCTCCCTCACCTGGCTAGAGGCCAGGGAAATGTTCTAGACTTGAGTCCCAGACCTAAATCCTATCAATATACATGATGGAATATTATGCAGCCATAAAGAAGGACAGAATTACAGACGTCACAGCAACTTGGATGGATTGACAGTCTATCATACTCAGTGGTCTGTCACAGAAACAAAGAACTGACCACATGTTCTCACTCATAAGGGGTCCTGAACACTCATCACAACACTACAAGCAAAGGATTGGCAGAGGAGGGGCACAGCCATGGGGGAAGGGGCACATAACATCACTAAGCCCAAACTTTACCCGTCTGTGGACCATTTATGTACCTAACACTGACTTGTACCCACATCTTTAAAATAAAATGAAGAAAAAAATCCGCCCTTTTAAGTATCTCTCAGATCCAGTCCCTTCTCTCTCCCTGTCCCTCAGCCATGGTCTAGGCCTGCTCTATTTCTTGACTCTATTGCTGGAAGAGCATCCAGTGTGTCCCTGGATTTTCACTCCCTTTAAATTCATCCCCTGCTTGGCTACCATAGAGGCTGTATGACATTTCAAAATTACCAGTCTGTTCATACCACCAATGTTCACCAAGCCCACCTTAAAATTCTTCAGAGTCACACCTCATGCAAAGAGTCCCAATCCCTCAAGAATCCTCATGAGCTGCTCCCATGCCCCCTTCCAGCCTCACTCTGCCTTCTCTCCCCATGTTTGGTAATATCCAACCACTCTGCCTGCTGTGCTCCAGACAGACCCAGAATCACACACACGAGGTCTAACAACTAGAGTAGCGAACCATCCTAGAAAAAGTGCTCCATACCTCCTTGCTGAATATCACTATGGTCACCTTAGAAGGACTCCCCTCGGAAAGCTACGCACCAATGCCAGAATCCAGTCTAGTCGTCAAAGTTTCGGAACTCTTTTTTCTGGAGTGGCCATCCGAGCTGTTGTTGTTATTTGTTGAGGTCTGACCCTGAAGTTCATGCACTTGCCACTGTGCGCTGATGTTGGCAGCACTGTACAACTAACAGTATTGGAACACCCTCCCTACTCACCAGGTCTGGCCCCCAATGGCTTTTTTCTTTACCCAAAGATAAGGGAAATATTGAGAGGAAGACATCTGATGACATTCAGGACATCAAGGGTCATGCAATGACGGCTCAGATGGCCGGCCATTCCAGAGAAAGAGATCCAAAATTGCTGTGACGGGTAGACTAGGCTCTGGCATCCGTGTGTAGCTTCCCGAGGAGAGTCTTTCGAAGGTGACCGTAGTGATATTCAGCATGAGGGATGGAGCATTTTTTCTAGGATGAGTTCACGTGCTTAATTGTTGGACCTCGTAAAAATTCTGGCAAAGCATAAAATGGGCATTACTATCACTGACAGAGGCAGTTTCACAAGTAAAACTCTCATCCTAAAGAACAGGTGAGAAAAAACCAAGCTGTGACCAGCAGTGCTAATTTCCTCACACCAAGTGAAAGATAGTTAGAAACTTTTCCCATAAAATGTTTCACCCTCTCCCTGGTCTGTATACCAAAGCAGAGCTGCCTGCAAGCACCATTTTCTAGTCAGAAATAGTCCCTGCTCCCTCTAAATGCAGACTGGTCTGTTGGAGTGTATTGAGCTACTTAATAGGTACATGACAAAGAATCTGTTTGGTCACTACTGCAAAAGAAACACTTTAGTTTTGAAAGTGAAATCATACTTGCAAATCATTCCCTGCCTTGAAGTAGAAAGTAGAGAGACAGGCTTCCAAGATTCTGTGCCAGCTTTAATATGTCCAGTGTCAAGAATCTAATCACAGACCCTGTAGGCAAACACTGATCCCTCACCATACCATGACAGTCGCCACTCCAGCAGCACAGGTGAAGTCATAGCAGCCAGTGTAGCCACCAGCTCCCGGGAAGCCACTATAACTTTCACATGAACCCACTTTGCACAGACACGTCCTACGTGTTCGTGTCAGGCCAGAGGAGAGGTTGTTTACGTGATCTGAAATCTCCTGGGAGAGTTCTGTAGGATTGAGGCTTGAGTTGGAAAAATTAATGAATGTTCAAAGCTGCCCCACAAATCGCACAGCTGGGGCAAAGTCAACACATTTTCCATACTCAAGCTCACTTTCAAAGTCACACAACTCGCTGTCCAAGATCGCTGCTTCCTGAAGATACCGCCCATAGCTATCACCACTTTAAAGGATGCAATGCAGAGAGTGCCAGAAAGAAAAGACAATGCCAGAAAGACAGAGTCTCCCAGTGGTAGAGACGATCACGGCACTGATGACCAGCCTGAAGATGTCTCAACCTCAGCCCTAGCCCCAGGACTCCTCACAGAGAATAAATAATAAAGCATCCGCAAGTGAGTCTCATATTTAAGATCATCTAACAGAAATGACAACGGCTCATGGAACTATGAGAACAAAATGACAGTCCTTAAAAGTCTTTCTTCTAGTCGGTTTGGTAACATTGGTCATTTTATACGACTGCTTAAAAGCACTCGCTTTCATATGTACTTGAACAATTCAAAAGCAAGTAAAGTAATTTATTATGTAAAACAGTTTCTGGACCAGAGGTAGTGAATAGAAATATGTAAGCCACATTATGAAACTTAAAATATGTGGGCGTGGTGGCTTACACCCGTAATCCCAACATTTTGGAGGCTGAGGTCAAAGGATTGCTTGAACCTAGGAGTTCGAGATCAGCCTAGGCAACATATCAAGACCTCGTCTCTACAAAAGAAAAAAAAAATTCAAAAAATTAGCCAGGCATGGGGGTGCATGCCTGTAGTCCCAGCTACTCAGGAGGCTGACGTGGGAAGATCACTTGAGCCCAAGAATTAGAGGTTGTAAGTAAGCCATGATTGTGCCACTGCACTCCAGCCTGAGTGACAGAGACCCTGACTCAAAAAAACAAAAAATAAAATAAAGAAAAATAATAAAGCCACAGTAGAAAAAAAGAAACAGGTAAGACAATTTAAAGCATATATTTTATTTAATTAAAGATATCTAAAATACTAGCATTTCAACCTGCAATCAACATAAACTGCAACATTTTTACATGAACTATTCGCAACTCCGTGTGTATATTTCAGTTTGAGCTCATCTTAATTCAGACCAGCCACATCCTGACTGGCTCGACAGTCGCATGTGGTTAATGGCTGCCATATTGGACAGCACATGTCTATACAGAACACTTCAGAGCACTTGGAACACAGTGGAAAAGGAAACAGATCCATGGTGGTTAACAGCTGCCATATTGGACAGCAGACATCTATGCAAAACACTTCAGAGCACTCAGAACACAGTGGAAAAGGAAACAGATCCATGGTGGCAGAAAGACTGCCAGACCCCTCATTCCACAGATGCAGGGAGTAGCTCAGGCATGACCTGGCACCCAAGAGGCCCCATAGCTCGATATGGTCAAATCACAGCAAGAGCCTAGATGTCCAGATGCACATTTCCCTTGGCAGTGGGAACAAGGAAAGGGTTAATAAAAGACACTGAAAAGGAGGGGGTGAGCTCCAGAGGGGGGTGGAAAACACCCTTCCCTGCAGGCCATATGTGTCTCCCATTTTCCCACTGCCTCTAATTGTGGACTGTGTGACCATTCTCTTGGGCAGTGAATCCGAAGGTCACCCATCTGGACATTTACCATAGACCACATGTCAGGTGTGGCCCTGCGGACACTCACGGAGCAAACTGGACAAGGACTCTGCCCCAGTGGGCTCACAATGGAGCTGGGAGGCAGACAAGCAAATAATCACAAAAACAACACGTACACAATTACACAAGGTGATACAGAAGCATGGCACACAGTGCTACAAGGGAAAGGATGTGTCTTTCTGAGGGAGGGACGGGTGCCCTGCGATCTGAATTACTCCTGGGGTGATCAGGCTTTCCATGACAGCATTTTCTATACAAAAGCTTTCATGTTTTCCAGTGTCTAACAGCACTCCTCCCTTCTGTTGACTTCTAAGTCTGTTTCTTCTTGTTCTTTCTTCGAAACAGGGAAAGACATTGAGGCCTCCACCTCTCAAAGTGCTGGGATTGTAGGTGTGTGCCACTGCTCCCGGCGTATCCCCATTTTAGAGACAGCTAAACTGAAGAAGAGAGAGGCTTAAAAACTTGCTCATGGTCACAGAAGCAGGGAAGAGTAAAGGTGGTGTGACCCAGGGTGTGTAACTAAACCCATAAAAATCAAAACAGCTCATGATTAGTGCCAGATGTGTTGTAGTACCAGCTAGACACAAGAGAGTTGAGAGTGTCTGTGTTCTAGTTCACTACGCTTTTCATACTTCCCCTCACTTCTCACACTTGAAATATTATATATCCATTCAGTATATAGTTCCCTGAACTAGATGTGAGAACAGGGAGTTTATTAGCTTTATTCTCCACAGTTTCTGTGGCACCCAGAACCTCTTATGGAGCACAGATGACATCATGGGAGCTAATACCTGGGGGTGAGGACCTCAGGTTGAGGGTAGGGAATACAAGACGGGGTTGAAGAGGCAAGTTGGAGGCAGACAGCTCTAAATGCTAGGACAGTGAGTCAAGACTTTATGATTTATATCAGGGGGCACCAACAAAGATGTTTGAGCTGGAGAATGAGCTGTCAAAAAGTAATACGTTAAGAATGTAATCTAGTAGCTACCAATGCTACCGTAGGGAAAAGAGCCTGAACTGAGGCAGCTGTTTTTACAACAGCCCAGCTCTGAACCTATTAGGGTGCAAACTTGGGAGACAGTAAGGGAAATGGATAGGACAAGCATTAGGAGAAAGGGGCCAACTCAGTCGTGCACTACCAGACACACCAAATGCCAGGGAAGCAGATCTAGCTTGGGCAAACTTTAGAAAATCTGGCTGATTACTGTTTAGAAGATGCTTTACAAAGAGGATCTAACCCAGGCATTATTTGGAAACTTGATCCTGTTCCAGAGGGGACCAAAGATAGCTCTGGCTGACAGTGGTTAAAACAGCTGAACCAGACTATCAAGAATCTCAGAGATCCATGTAAGTGGGACATCCCACATCATGGCTGCTGACCTGAGTCTGCATCAGGTGAGACCCACAGATCTGAGGGTGGTCCAGGGGTAGCCTAGTCTTGACTGAGGAATCTGAAACAATCTGTGGTGTGCATGTGTTGCACACCACCCATAGGCTGGTACTAATAAAATAGGAGTTTTGTGGACATTTGTTTGATTCATCGTTTGGCATTTTTTTTTCATCTAGCTTTTCCACTCTTCAGCCTTTGCCGAGTCATGATACCATAAGTTTTCTTTTTTACCTAACTGTATTACATTTAATCAACCTTTTGAAATTCACTTGCATTTTGATTTAAGGAAAAAAGCTGAAAATTGACTTATATTTTTATTACTTAATTTCAGTTTGAGATCCCTTTTCTCTTTCATTCCAAATCTTTGCTGATTTTCTCCTTAGGGGTCATTTTAGTTGAATTACTTACATAGCTATTTTTGAAACAGTGTGACAATATCTGCTGCTTTAGAACTCTGTCACCTGTGGCCTGGAAATCCTGAAAGGAATTTCTACCTTAGGAGCCCTGAAAGGTTTCTTTTTCTGGATCTTGGATGTTTTGCAGTGAGTAAGGAGCATTTTTCAGTCACTAGCTTCTCTGAGTGCATGTGGCTAATCCAGGATAATCTGAATGTCCCTTGGGGTCTGAGTATTTACTAAGAACTGGCACAGAGAAAACAATCCTCTCAAAGAATGTAGAAAAGTAGCTCAGTCCTAACGGGCAAAATGACACCAATGAGCATAGAGTCTCCAGTGCACGAAGGTGGGGAAAATTCCCAACTTTGTTCTCTTTTTCTTGTGGTATTTTGTATCATCTTAACCTCAGATGAAGTATTGCACTTGGAAGAATGGGTACAACTTACTTATTGGACAAAAAGAGAGGAAAAAAGAAAGTCATTAAAGTCCACAATTCTCTCATCTGAGTTATTGGGGGGCCATCACCCCTTTATTCAGAAGTTCCTTCCAAGATCTCCCAGCCAGCCATTCTCTGAAGGCAGACGACAGTGTTAGGTCTAGTCTGCCAAGCCAATTTGTCCTTTGGAAGTATTCAGGAATGGAACAGAAATACTGAATGAGAAAATTGTATACCGATGTTGTGACAAAGATAACTCATGTCTAAATAACATATTAAACCTTACCCTTTAAACCCTTGCCATAATAGCATCCTTAACATAGCCTTGGAGCCATATGAAAATTCTTATGGACTATCAAACCATGAAATTCCCTGAGTAGGGAGAACCAGGGAAGAGCTACCTGACATTGGCTTCTGTGCAATGGTAGCTTGTGATCTAATAATATGATGTTTTGTGTTGATACTTTTATGTTTTATTTTTATTATCCTCTGTTCTTCCCCGCAAAATATGAACAGTCAGTCCATTTAATAGGTCATATTTAATACGCTTTTAAATCTAGCCACTAGAAGCCCAAACTTCACCAGCATGCAACTTACTTCTGTGGCAAATCCTCAGTTGTACCCCACAACTCTAAAATAAAAATTTTTAATTTTAAGATAAAAAAGAAATCTGGATTATAGCTTAAGGCTATTTTTTCACCAGAGAATACTTGAAAGCAATCTGAATCAAGAAAGGAAAACCCCCACTGTGACAGCCCAAACTCAAATATTTATATCCAGTGATAAAAATCTGCATAGGTTGTAGGTTTTTCAATAGTACAGAAAGAGAAAGAGAGCTGATATAAAGAACCCTGTATGACCTCATCCACAAGGGTACCTGCATAATCAATGTTTGTACACTTAACCCTGAATTGTACACCACATCTTTAAAATAAAAAAGAAAAGAAGCAAAATATAAATAAATAAAAATAAGTAATTAATTTCTCATCACTGTTACTGTGAATAAAAATATATTTAACACTCAACGTGCAATTGTTTTGAGACAAAAAACACTGTAAATGGACTTAAATAATTATAAAAACAGAACATTATTTCATAAGTGCTACTGAATATTTATGTACTAGTAACTGGAAATAAATATTAACACATTTTTTAAAAAGGACCCTGTATGAAATAGTGAAGTAATATAAGAATACTTACAGATTCTTATAATTTGACTAGAGTGAACTTCTGACTTGCATGTTTCAAAACAACTATTCTGATGAGGTCAGTTAAAAAGACCTGAGTTTATTAGGAAGTAATGATCCAAAGATCCTCCTGAGACCCTCAAATTTCTGATTCTCATACTGTTTTCCGCCTCCATCCTAAAACCCATTCCACAAAGTCCTGAGTCTCAGAATTGAAGATGGGGTAAGGTTCAAGAATCAGATAACTGATCCCTTGAATTGAAGCACAGTGAAACAGAAAAGCTTACTATTTTTTTTTTCAGGCTACATTAAAAAGTCCTTGGTGTCAAACAATATCAAAATGGCTACTACAAAATGCCTTTGCCAATATGACTGCCTCAAAACACCATGCCACCCGCATGGACTTGCACAGATTCTGATCTTTGCTGCAGCCCTGACTTGCTGTGAGACAATGGCCAGGCCATGTGCTTTCTCTGGGCCCAGGCCCTCGTCTCTCAAATGAGTGGCTTGGGCTATTTGGATATCTAACCTCAATTCCACCCAACTAAGCTGCCATGACTCCAACTCGTAAAAGTGAGCCAACAGTGGCACCAGCTCAGCAGTTATTTTTTTTTGGAAATCAGAATCATAGACACAAGACATGAGGACCAAGGTGTTCACCATCTATACACAATCATATTCCATAATGAATTCTATATACAGAGGGTGCCCCCAAATATGCAGACACATTTTAAGGAAAAAAATTGTATTGTATTAAAACAATAATACTCAATATATACCGATAATATGAATGAATTAACTGTATTAACATGAATGAATTAACTGTATTAAAATGGTAATACTCAATACATACCAATAAACGAATACAAGTCACGTTTGATTTCTGCAGTTGCAAGAGGTGCTCAAAGTGGCAACTGTCAACGTCCAGACACGTCTGATGACGGTGAACTACTGCAGGACTTGTTGCTGTGTGAGGCCTCCTGGATCTTCCCTCACACGCATCACACACAGCACCATGCATCTCACACGCATCATGAATGCATGCAGTTGTGAGGTGTGTTGGAGGTTCTGTTGCATACTCACACCTCCATTGTCATTGTACTTCCACAACATTCTCGAATTTCAAATACCACTTCAAAATGGCTTTGCACTCCTCAAACGATAACCATGCGTCCGCCATTTTCTTGGACTGTCCTGCCTGTTGCATGGTGATGCTGGCATTCATTTGATGAATGCCATCTTTTGAGCAAATGTCCTAAGACACATTGCTACTGTAATTAATTCAACTTTGAAAAGTAATACATAGATAACATCACCTAAAGGGTGCATACCAAAGAACTGAGTGTCACATGTTCTCACTTATAAGTGGACCCTGAACAATGATCATAATACTACAAGAAAGGGATTGGCAGTAGTGGGAAACTGCCGGGGGGTGGGTGGGAGGGCAGGGGGGAAGGGACACACTTCATCAATAAGGGCACCTGATCTCAAACCAGGCGAAGTGGGGACCAAAGTGAGACCCAAACTTTACCTGTACAATGACCTTTTGTATACCTAACCCTGAATTATACCCCACATCTTTAAAATAAGTTTTTTTAATGTGTATGCATTTTTTGCAACCCTGGTAGATATGAATTATGAATATTATATAATTCTTTATATCCTTTACTAAAAATGTATAAACATTAAATTTCCTCGATATATGATGGTCACAATTTTCAGACCCCTAACCTCTTAAAAATATATGATTCTGGTTTGGGCCTACAAAAGGCCCATTATTTGAAAAAGAACATTATGTTCACAGGTATATTTTTATTTATTTTTTTTTTTTTGAGTTGGAGTCTCACTCCATCGCCCAGGCTGGAGTGCAGTGGCATGCTCACTGCTACCCCAGTGTCAACCTCCTGGGCCCAGGCAATCCTTCCGCCTCAGCCCTCCAAGTAGCCGGAACTACAGGTGCACACTACCATACCAGGCTAATTTTTTTATTTATTGTAGAGATGAGGTGCCACCGAGTTGCTCAGGTTGTTCTTGAACCCATGGGTGCAGGCAATCAATCCTCTCACCTTGGCCTCCCAAAGTGCTGGGCTACAGGCTTGATCCACGTGCCCGGCCAGTATACATTTTTTTAAAAGCCTCACAAAATAAATTCCTGGCAATCAGAACAGAGTCAGTAATTTCTGCAGTAGTCTGACAAGCAGAGTTCAAGAAATAGACATGTACTGTTGTTTGTTAAAAAAATATATACTTTATTTACATAAATTTACCATCCAAGAACTGTACCTTAAGTGCATAATGACTAAAATTTTTGCCATTAATACATTTTAATTTCTTTTCTTTTCTTTTTTTTTTTTTTTTTTTTTTTTGAGTTGGAGTCTCACTCTGTTGCCCAGACTGGAGTGCAGTGGCTGCTCCCGGCCACCGCAGCCTCGACCCGCTGGGCTCCGGCGATCCTTCCGCCTCAGTCTTCCAAATAGCCGGAATTACAGGCATGCGCTACCATGCCCAGCCGATTTTTTGATTTATTGTAGAGATGAGATCTCGCTGCCCAGGCGGGTCTCGAACCCGCGGGCTCAGGCAATCCACTCACCTCAGCCTCCCAAAGGCACGGGATTACAGGCTGAGCCACCGAGCCGGCTTGAATTTCTTTTCTTATCTTCTCTTTCTCAAAATAACAAACAGTTTAATTCAATAAAGTTTAACTGCTTTTTAGTTCTGATGAGTAAAATAATTTTTTAAAATAAGTGGCTGCTCACAGTGGCTCAAGCCTGTAATCCCAGGCATTTGGGAGGCCAAGGCAAGAGGATTGTTTGAGCCCGGGGGTTTGAGACCAGCCTCTACAACATGGTGAGACCTTGTCTCTGCAATAAATCAAAAGATTAGCCAGGCGTGGTATCACTAGCCTGTAGTTCTAGATACTTGGAAGGCTGAGGCGATGACCTGAGCCCAGCAGGTCAAAGTTGGAGTAGCCATGAGCGTGCCATTGCACTCCAGCCTGGGCAATGAAGTGAGACTCCAATTAAAAAAATAATAATAAAGCCGGGCTCGGTGGCTCAGCCTGTAATCCCGCACCTTTGGGAGGCTGAGTGAGTGGACTGCCTGAGCCCGTGGGTTCGAGACCCGCCTGGGCAGCGAGATCTCATCTCTACAATAAATCAAAAAATCAGCCGGGCGTGGTAGCGCGCACCTGTAATTCCGGCTACTCGGAAGGCTGAGGCAGAAGAATCGCCGGAGCCCAGCAGGTCGAGGTTGCGGTGGCCGGGAGCAGCCACTGTACTCCAGTCTGGGCAACCGAGTGAGACTCCAACTCAAAAAATAATAATAATAATAATAATAATAAGTGAAAAATACTCCTATAGAATGACTTCAAGATAAGAGTAGTCCTCAAATTACTGAAATGTGCAAGAAATAACTAATTTTAATATGATTATCACTAGCTACTATTCTTCTATTCTAACTGTATGTCAAAAACTCTACGTGAACTTTTGAGGTGGGAATTGTGCCAAATTTACACAGTAGAAAATCAAGTGTCAGAGAAATTACATAAGCATTCTAACCTACAATTAGTGTAATTCAAACCCAAGCCACCTTCGCTTTCTTATAACACCAGTTTGCCTCTTAGGAATTCTCAGTCTTGGAGAAGCCATTACTTTATTTTCAATCCATTCTTCACTTAAGTTGACCATCTGTGTATGCCATAAATTATACTATGTGTTGGGGATTTGTAAAAGGCAGTGTAAAAATTCAGTCCCTTTCCTTGGGGAGTTTCCGCTATCATGGTAAAAAGAGAGATGTGTAAACAAACCACTGCAATCAAATTCAAAGTTCTATAAACAAGTTATTCACAAGGCTCCTAAAAGCACAAGAGAGTCAAGCCCAGCTGGGTATCTGGGTCAGGGAGGTTACCAGTGAGTCACACTGGAATCCAGTTGGAAAGGATACTTAGCGGTGTGTTGTGTAGACAATGGTGGTGAATGGCCTTGCAATAGCAAGAAAGCACAGCACTTAAGAAAACCCAAGTTATGCCTCGGTAACATCGTTACCTTTAGGTTGGGGTAGCAGTTAGTGAAGAATAAGAGAGGAGAAACACTTTATTAAACATGTTTGTAATCTTTGCTTTTATATGGAGCAGCAGACTCCAAATCTCATCCTGCGCCCACATCTCCCAGAGGACTTGGTAAAGCTCAGATTGCTGGGCTCTGCCTCCAGAGTTTCTGATTCAGCAGGACCTGAGAATGTGCATTTCTCATCATTTCTCAAATGCAGCTGATAGTGCTGGTCCCGGGGTCATATTTTGAGAACTGCTGATAACAGAGAGATGAGCCATGGAGAGATGAACCCAAAAACACAGTTTCTAGGTCTATTTACTTTCAGCCCTCTGCTTTCCCCTAAATATTAATCTAGATAACTTCTTAATTAAACAAAAAAAGGAAAGTGACTACACACAGATTTATCTGATGTAAACAGTCCTGTGGCAGGAACAAAACCAACAAAAGTAAATGCCAAGGAGGCTGAATTCATAATTCAGGTTATGGATTTTATTCTCATTCTACCATTTAAAAAGTGTTCAAGAAGGTCTTCTGGCCTTCTCCCTGCTCTATACAGAGGAAGACACCTGTGTAGAAATAGGAAGGGTCTCTCAGATCTGGTCACTTCCAGGGCAGTCCCCTGCTCCCACACTTCTCCCTATTCCCAGCCCAACGGCTGCCAATGCTGCTAACAAACAGGATATCCAAGAAGGATATACACCGGGCTATCAACAGCAGTGACCATCTGGGAAGTGAAAAGCCATGGAATTTTACTTTTGTTTCACTTTTAACATTTCCATATTATTGGAAGTTTTACCAATAGGGGTACATAAGCTTTCTTTCAGAAGATTTTTTTCAATCCAAAGATGCTGTCAGAATTGTACAACAAACAAATGATTTTCAAACTTATTCTTTATCACTTTGTGGAACTGACCTTTGGTTCAAACAATATATTATCAGAGGTTCAAAACTTAAAACAGATGAAAGCAGACCTGATTAGGAAAAGGCGCTAATGTAAAGGTGAAAGACCCGAAAGTTCTTTCAACAATGGCAACTTTTCTGTTTCCTGAGATAGCCACAGTACTTCCATTTGGCCAGGTACATTCTGGATTTTGTTTTTAGTTATATCATTTCATATTTGTACTTTGTACAATCTCTTGGCATATGTCAGAAAAAAATTAATTAATTGTGAGAAGTCACCTAATTCAACATCAGTTTCCTTATTTGCCATTTTTGTTTTTGGTGTTCACCCATCAAAAAAAGAAAAGTGTCAGGTTCTGCACATGGAAAAATATCTAAAATTGAAGCTACACAAACATAATTTATAAGATTCCCCATTTAATTTTTTCATTTCCAAGTCTGTTAGAATGGTAACTGAACTAAACAGGAACCAAGCCAGAAAGAAGGCTGGAGATGGTTGTCTGGCATAAACATCGAATAATATATAAACTAATATAGTAACTTACTTTACACAAATAATTCTTTTTTTAAAGAATATTTTAAATTGATACATAATAGATGTACATATTTTAGGGGCACATGTGATAATTTGGTACATTCATAATTTGTAAAGATCAAATCAGGGTAATTAGGGTACTCATCACCTTAAATACTGATCATTTCTTTATACTGGGAACATTCAAATTATTCTCTTCTAGCTATTTTGAAATGCCCAACAGATTAACGCTAACCATAGCCCCTCTACTGATCTATCAAACACTAGGTCTTGCTTCTATCAATCCATATATTGGTAGACATCCGTGTAGACCTCTCTTAATCAACTTCTCTTCATCCCTTCCCCTCTCCCACTTCCCAGACTCTGGTAACCAGCAATCTACTCTATCTTCATGACATCTACTTTTATAGCTCCCACATATGAGTGAGAACAAGGAATATTTATCTTTCTGTGCTTAGCTTAATTCATTTAACATATTGACCTCCAATTCCATCCATGTTGCCACAAATGACAGGATTTCAATTTTCACGGCTGAGTAATATTCCATTGTGTCTATATACCACATTTTCTTTACCCATTCATCCATTGAGGAGCATGTAGGTTGATTCCATATTCTGGCTATTGTGATTAGTATTGCAATAAACACGGGAGTTGCAGATACCTCTTCGATATATTCATTTCCTCTCTTTTAAATATATGCCCAGTAATAGAACTGCTGCATCCTATGGTACTTTTATTTTTAGATTTTTGAGGAACCTCTGTACAATGTTTTATTTTACATTTCCACCAACATTATACTAGGATTCTTTTTTCTCCACATCCTTACTCCAGCTGTTTTTCCTTTTTTGATAAAAGTCATTCTAAGGTGAAATGATATCTCACTGTGGTTTTTTATTTGCTTTTCGATGGTTAGTGATGTTAAGCATTTTTTCATATACCTGTTGACCATTTGTATGTCTTCCTTTGAGAAATGTCTATTCAGACATCTGCCCATTTTTTAATTGGATTACTTGTTCTTTTGCTTTTGAGTTGCTTGAACTCCTTGTATATTCTGGTTATTAATCCCTTTGTCGGAGGAATAGTTTGATAAATTTTTTCCCATTCTGTGGGTTGTTCCTTTACTTGGTTGATCATTTCTTCTACTATGTAAGCTTGTTAGTGGTCATTTTCCAAAAAAGAACTACAGTAATTCCTCAGTATCCATGGGGGACTGGTTCCAGGATCTTCCTTGGATACCAAAATCCACAGATGCTCAAGTCCCTGATATAAAAATGGCATAATATTTGTATATAACCTATGCATATTCTCCCATATACTTTAAATCATCTCTAGATGACTTATAATACCTGGTACAATATAACAGCTATGTAAAGTTGCTATACTGAACTGTTTAGGGAATAATAGCAAGAAAATTGGGGGGGGGAGGCCTTATATGTTCAGTACAAATGCAGTACTTTTTCCCCTCTGAATATTTTCCATCTGTGGTTGGTTAAAACCATGAATGCAGAACCCATGGATACAGACTGTACATTAAAGCCTTTAAAATTCTTGGTTTTTAAGTGTCAATATGATCATGTCAAATCAGGGTAATCTTCCAAGAAAGATCATTCCAGTGCAAATTCTAACCTTTTCCTCTTGATCCTTTCTCAAATATTTCATTTCAAATAGATATCTGAAAGGAAAGAGCTAGAAGCCATAGCGACTTTTTTCCGTTACAGTTAGACTCAATGTTTAGAACTTAACTCTGCTGTTTCTCACCTCATATAGCAGAAACTGTTAGCAATCTCTATACTAAAAGACAGTCTCATATATTCTCTGCTCTTACCTACTGAAACAGGGCTTTTAGAGATACTCATATAAGATCTGATTAATAGCATTCATTTGATTCCATATAACATCCCTGTTCCCTTAGGTGAATAGGCCAGAAGAGACAGCAGGGTCATAGAGCTACACGCCCACTGCACATGGCTTTGGACATGGCACACATAGTAAATCCCTGTGAAGGGCACCTGTAGATTGTGCAGCATACAACCAACACAAAGCCTTGCCTCACCATGTTTCATACACACTCCTACCTCCTATGTCTGGCTAAGCTTGGCAAACATCTGAGACCCGAAAGATACTAGCAAGTCATTTATGTCCTTGACTTGGCCTTGAAGAAGCATTAAAAGCAACTGATGACATGTTCTCTTAAAAGCAATATAAGATGCTTGTTGGGTCTTCTTTTTCCTCTTTTGTAGTGAATATGGCAGTAGGTTTCAGAGTACAAATTCAGAATCAGCAGAAATGGAAACTGAGCAAATATTATTGCTCCTCTAAAGAATCCTGTCCATTTACAAACTATAGCAAGGGTCGAGTTTTAACAGTTTACAGAAAGAGAATGCTCAGAATATTAGGCAGATGTGTGTCTCTTTCACACATCTAACCAATAATGACTAATTTCAAAATCCAAATACTTGTTTAGAAAAATGCTTTCAACATACATATTTAATTAAGTCTCAAAATAAGGATATTTTACACCTGGGAGGCTTAGCTGACATATGGTTTCTTAAAGTTTTGATGCTAAAATTTTTATCTTTAGTAGAAATATGGGATACACATGGATGAAGCAATGCTAAAACTCAGAAACTGCTCATGAACAAAGGCTCTCACAGGAATAAAAAAAAATTGAATGACGAGAACACGACAGGCCTAAGAAGGAAAAAAGAATTTTAATGAAGAGTGAGGAGGACCAACAAGACAAAAACAGTAAATGTGCACAAAGTACAAAAATTCCAAACAGCCATGCCCTTTCTCAATTTCCTTTTAAGGCTCCAAACATGACTTTCTTACAATATAATATTTTTGTTGGTATCTATTTTTTGTGACTACTGACAAAAGAAAATTATATAGTGTAAAAACAAAGACAGGATCTATCATTTCAATTAAAGTATAGGTCACTTTTTGTCCCTCACTCCCAAACCTCACAGTGAGAGCAATTCATCATCCAAATCTTCATCAATGTTCAGCCTCCCCCACAAGCCACCCTCAATTCCAAAACACTGAGATATAAGGCATAAGACGGGGGGCACACCTCATCCACAAGGGTGCCTGCATAATGAACATTTGTATACCTAACCTGGAATTGTACCCCACATCTTTTACAATTAAAAATTTTTTTAAAGGCATAAGACACTCCAGACCTGGCCAACCTGAGATGTTGCCCCAATGACATAGAGCATAGCCTCTTTTTATCACGTAAGACCATGTTCTAGGTACATGGTATTCCACAGTATAAGAGAGTATAGTGCATTTAGTCAATAGCCTACAGAACATATGAGGTTTTTTCCTAAATTATTACAATTACGAACAGTGAAAAAATAATACTTTTATATCTAAATATTTGTCCATGTATCTAATTATTTCCTGATAATAAATTCCTAGAAGTGAAGTTTTGGAGCCAAAGGATACAAATATTTTTTAAGTTCTTGATACATATTGTTAAACTGTGAGGGCATTTTTTAAAATATAACTTCCCTACAAATAAGCTATTCTAAACTATTCACCAAGCTGAGTGGAGCATGCCAAAAGGGAAGGGGGTTGCTGTATTATCAGATTTTGCTTCTGGTCCTTAAGGAGTATTCTGAGACACTATTGTGTTTTTTCTGCCTCTTAAAGTGATTCTTGTGTTATTCTTGGCAACTGAAAAACAAGCAAAGCCTTACAGTCCCTTGCTTTGAACTATTTCTTGAAGGTTTCCTCTGCCCACTGTCAGTTCAGCAACATTTGGGGGGTGGAGTCATCACTATAATTAGATACAACCTAAGAGTCTGAGAAATCAACACTACCTGACTCCCAAGGAGAGGAAGAACACAGAATGAATAAAATATTTAACACATTCAACAAGGGAGATCACATTTCCAGAAAGAAAAGAGCATGACTGTATCAGCACCAGCTTCTTTGTCCTTGGATCACACACTCAGCAAGGTACAGGTGTCCTCTGGATTCTTGGGAGCCTTAGGACCACTCTAATTTCGAGTCAAGTCAAATCACAAATATTATATGAGCACTTAAATGCGCAAGATGCTGTTTAAAATATTCGGAAAAAAACTAGAATCTGTAAACCAAGCTGCCTACAGATTAAGAGAGAAGAAAAGAAAAACACGGTCAGAATTCACTGAAGGAGTAAAGAAGACATTTAAACGACATTCTACAACAATAGCATCAAAGTCACTAGGTAAAGGTACTGTGTAGTTATCACAGATGACAATGCATTTTTGTAGGCAAATCCCATTTGATCCTATACTTTAGAATATCAAATCTGCCCAGTCAGATGACAGTTCTTTCTCAAATAATCCAAACATTATGCCATTAAAAATGATAGAAAGAATTTACGAGATATCTCTTTTCATTGTGTACATTATAGCAAAGAAGACTAAAAATTTTAATGATCTGAATTTCCTAGAGAAACCCTGCTAGAAAGGTTTTAAGAATAGTCTGGCTACGGCATAATTTACTGCTACTAGAAAATGACATGTTGTAGTAAAAACAACACATTTTCAATTGTAAAATGTTTCTAGAAGTTTATGCTTTACAACTACCATATTTTCTGAAATAACTTCTTCCTTTTTAACAAACATTTTGCAACAAAAGTAAAGGTTGATTAAAACTCTGTCGTCGGGCCGGATGTGGTGGCTCACACCTGTAATCCCAGCACTTTGGGAGGACAAGGTGGCCACCACACCCAAGGACTGCTTGGGCTCAAGAGTTCAAGACCAGTATAGACAACATAGTGATACCTCCTGTCTACCAAAAATAAAAATAAAAAATAGCTGGGTGTGGTGGCATGCCCCTGGAGTCCCAGCTATTCAGGAAGCTGAGGTGGAAGGATTACCTAAGCCTAGGAAGTCAAGGCTGCAGTGAACTGTGCTTGTGCAACTGCACTCCAACCTGGGGGACAGAGTGAGACTCTGACTCAAATTAAAAACAAACAAACGCCAGGCATGGCGGCTCACACCTGTAATCCCAGCACTTTGGGAGACAGAGGAGAGAGAACTGCCTGAGCACACAGGTTCAAGACCATCCTGGGCAACATGGCAAGACCTCTTCTCTACAATAAATAAAAAATAATAGTTGGGCATGGTGTCGCACACCTGTAGTTCCAGCTACTTGGAAGGCTGAGGTGGAAAGATCGTCTGAGCCCAGCAGGTCGAGGCTGTGGTGGCCGTAAGCATGCCACTGCACTCTAGCCCAGGTGACAGAGGGAGACTCCAACTCAAACAAACAAACAAACAAAAAAACCTCTGCTGAGAAATTGCTACCGTTAGAGCAAATCCTAGAGCCACTTGGAGTCTAAGAGCAGAAGCCTGAACCAGGATACTCAACTTTGAACCTCAGCTCCAGCAGGGAAGATTCAATAGAGAAGGGGGTGTCACTCAGCCATTCTTGCTTTATAGGAGAGTTCACACCTTGCCATCAACGCCTTCCACACCTTCACAGCCACAGAAGACCACAAGGCAAGGAGGACAGAGGAAAATACATAGAAGGACTAGCAGGAATTGTACATTTTCTTCTCAGAACCAGGAGAGAATGAAGGTCTTGTCCAGAGAACTGAGCAAGCCAGCCTTCTGCGTCACATTCGCAAGTTCACATACACTATCTTCATGTGTAACCTAAGAAATTATGACAGCTGAAGTTGGCATGAGCCATGGATAAGCTACTATTTCAGGATAATTCATAAAATACCATAGTCTCACTTGTGTGTTGCTTTACGACAAGACTAAAACCTGTTTTTCTTGTGATTTGGGCATTTTCAGTTAGTCAATCTAGGGCACAGCTTTCCCTCAAGGCTTCAGTTGAACAATCTGATCTTTCTATCCACACATAATGACAAAATAGGTCATCGTGTTACAACAAGGCTCAAATTCATATTTTCCATTCATCCGGGATGTCCTGAGATCATCCTGCCATGAACAGAAGGAAGACAACAGGAAGATGAGTAAAAAGCAAGAGCAACTGGCAAGAGGACCCATCATAAGAGAACAGACTAGATGATATTCTCAAAAAGGTCTTTTCATTTCAGGGACATGGGGACAGTTCAATTTTTAAAATTCCTTTCCTCACTCGTAAATGTGTTCTGCATGATCAGACAATTGCATTTTCTTCTACGACAGACACTAGAGGACATACAGAAAAGAAGAAATAACATTGGTGAAGTTGTGTTGTTGTTGCTTTTTAATAACATTTTACACTCAGAAAACAAAGTCTTCACCTCTCTAAAGATGGTTAGAAGTTGAACAAATCTTTTGAAGAGAGTACCATGCCAAGGGATGCCCCAAGATTCAACCATGCCTTACACTCATGGGTGTCTTGTGCAAAGGAAGAAAGAGCCTGACAACCAGGTCAGCCCGGGATAGGATATGGGGCATGATGAATCACCTGCACAAATCAAGAAGTAGGGTGACATTTATTTAAAAATAGGATGATATTTTAGAAAAGCCTCACCTAGAAAAGCAAACTAGAGAAAAATCAGGCTAGGCATCAATGCAAAAATAAGAGAACCAGGAATAATGCTTACCAAAATTGACCCAATATGATAAGATCTGTAGGAAAAAAGTTGATTACTCTATCACCTTACACCAGAAAAATTCTAGGTGAGTAAAGATTTTTCAAAAGTTGTTTTTAATCATAAGGTTCAAAGTATCTTATCATGAGAAGAAATCATAACGGACCATTTCAATAGATTGGAATTCAGAAAAATGTAGAGCTGTTATATAGCAAAATAATCATAAACAAAAGTAAACATAATAAAGAAAAGGGTGCATGCTTTTAATGTCAAAAAACTATTACAGAGCAAACAATTGCAAAGAAAAATGGAGTAGGACCAATCCAAGGAGAACATGAACAGTTGATAAATATACAATATATCAGGGCTCCCCGGAGATGCCATTGACTTCTAATATGGATTGCTATATAACAAGAATAATTCACAGATGGTGTAATATGGCCCAATAGTTGTTTTCAGGTTTTTTCCAGTTGCAACTGGAAGCCATGAGTTCGCATCATTTTCTACAAGTGGAAAAATCAACCAAAAATTCTCATTTTGGAGGAGATAATAAGGGCTTCTATAATGGCAATCACTAAATCAAACAAAATCACATTTTTTGTGTAAAATTAAGTCAGAGGAAGAAATGTTAAAATAATAACCCTTAGAGGGAGATACAGCTTTACAAGTTCTGGCAAACAGGAAGCTACTTAGGACAGCAGCTGAATACATTAAATTGCCATTCTATCAGACTCTTCTGGCAAAGATGACATTCTTGCACACAGATGGGATTCATGCCCAATGAGAAACAATCCCAATGGAGAGATGCCACAAATAAACACCTAAAGTAGGAAATCCTACAGCAGACCCAAGGAAAAAGTATTAGAGAAAATATTCTGCTAATGCCTACATATGTCACATGGTTCCCTTTTTATTACCCAAAACCTCTGACATCACCAGTGTTCCTTGTTATTATTTCTTACACTGGTTTTCAAATAACTGGAATAATGGAAGTTAACTGTGTGCGTCTAGTCAATACTAGGTGTAAACAGCTGTGGTACAAGTCATATCTATAGGACCAGTTTTAATATAATCAACAGCATTAAATTCCATATGGAGAATAATGTACATGGAGCTCAAAATCCCAAGTAATGATTGATCCAGAAGTGTTAAATCAGGTTCCTTTCTTTCAATATGATTTTTTAAAAACATAACACTAACTAGAAATCTATGCTCAAAGTTTATTTTCCATTTAATTAATCATCAACCAAGAACCTATGATAGGTCTGAGACTAAGAACAGGATAAAAATAAGTATCACTTTTTTTTCCCCTTAAAGAACTGGGGGCAGGTGGAATAGGGAGGGATAGAAGATTACAGGAATTAAAATCTCTTCATGAAATTAGAAAATGCCATTAATAATAATAATAAGCTATGAAATGCAGATTATAAATATTTAAGTATCAAAGAAAGAATAATCAATAAGGAAGTCTGGAAAGGCATGGGGACTTCATGAAGGATAGACAAGTTACACTGAAGAAAAAGCAGAATTCGGACGTTAAAAAGAACAGAGATGGTATCCTAAATGGAAGGCAACATGAGCAAAGCAAACCAACTGCACCATACTCTGTCTTATCAGCAGCTCAAGGGACATAAATCAGAAACGACCCTAATTGGCAGACCATTTACTATAGGTCACTGACTCAACCAGTGGCTAACCATAATAATTTTTTATTGCTAGATCATATTTTTAACTTTTATGGGGTGCATGTGATATTTTGCTACCTCTATAGATTGTATAATGATCAAGCCAGGTATTTAGACTAGCCATCACCTTAAACTCTTACAATTTCTAGGTGTTGGGAACATTTCAAGACTTCTCTTCCAGTTGTTTTTAAATACATGATACATTGTGGATCACTATAATCACCCCACTCTACTATCAAATATTAGAACTTAATCCTTCTACATAACTGTATGCTTGGACCCATTAACTAACCTTTCTTCACCCTCTCCTCTACCCCCACAACATAAACACACACACACACACACACACACACATACACACACACACACACACACACACTTCCCAGCCTTGGGTATCATTCTATTCCGTACCTCCATGAAATCAGCTTTTTTGGCTCCCACATATGAGTGAGAACATGTGATATTTGTCTTTCTGTGCCTAGATTATTTCACTTAGCATAGTGACCTCCAGTTTCATACATGTTTCAAAAAATGACAGAATTTCATTCTTTTTTATGGTCAAGTGTATCTTACTGTGTGTGTGTACCCTATTTTCTTTACCCATTCATCCATTGATGGACACTTAGGTTGATTCCCTATCTCGGCTACTGAAAATAGTCCTGCAAAAGCATGGGGTGTCGATATTCCTTTGATATACTGGTTTCCATGCCTTTGGATAAACACTCAGTAGTGGAATTACTGGACCATATGGCAGTTCTATTTTCAGTTTTTTGAAAAATCTTCATACTGTTTTCCATAATGGCTGTACTAATTTACATCCCCGCTAACAGTGTGTAAAAGCCCTCTTTTAGTCACATCCTCACCAGCATGCTACTTTTGTCTTTTAATAGTAATCATTCTAATTAGAGTAAGAGGATACCTCATGTAGTTTTGATTTGCTTATCGCTGATAATTAGTGATGCTGAGCACTTTTTCATACATCTGTTGGCCATGTGTATGTCTTCCTTTGAGAAATGTCTATTCGTGGTTTTTGCACACTTTTCAATGGTATTGTTTGCATTTTTTTGTTGTTAAGTTGTTTGAGTTCCTGGTATATTCTGGATATTAGCCTCTTATTGGATGAATATCTTCCAAATATTTTCTCCCATTCAAGAAGTTGTCTCTTTATTGTTTCCTTTGCTGTGTAGAGGTTTTTTAGTTTAATAGAGTCTCACTTGTATATTTTTATTGTCTGTTCTTTTGAGGTCTTCACCATAACATTTTTGCCTAGACCAATGGCCTGCAGTGTTTCCACCCAAACCATAATGATTTTGAGTAACAGAAAGGCAGAATAAAAACAGTGCTTATGGAAGAGCATTATAGCAGCAATTTACAGATTAGATCCAAGAGGAGAAACTAGTATTGAAGGCACCAAGGAAAGAGAAAATACTTAGAAACTACAATGTCAAGGTCTTCAAGACTCAGATGGGGGTTATAACTCCTGTAACAAACAGGAAGTGGTAGACATAAACCTGATCTATAAACTTTAACAGAACTGAGTGACAACTGATTCCAGAAGATAAATGAGAATGCCAAAGTTTCTAGCCCAAGGGAATAAAAAATTCCTTCTCAGTTTTCTTATTTTTAAAATGAGAAGAAAACTCACCTGGCTGAAATAAATTATAATCTAAATGGTTAGATGCAGCTGGGTCTCTCTAACACTCATTGTGGCTCCTGTGTATCTGAATTACCTTCTTATAGGTGGAGAATGTCTATTTTAAGAAGAAGAAGCCACATCCTGGTCTAAAAATAAAAATGTCCAATGCTCACGTCACAGTCTCCACTGGAGCTATGGCCTGGGCTCAAGACCCACTTGCTGTCAATCAGGTAGACCAACCCCAGACTTTAACTTGGAAGCCAGTAAAAAGAAGGGCATGTGGACACACTGTCACAGCAACTGGCAGCAGGGTCTAAGTCAGGGTTCCACAGCAGTGGCTGGAGTCCAGGACAACTGTCAAGTGACAAGGACAGCGCCTCTTGCCAACTCTCTTCACCAGACAAATTCAATAACGTGATTTTAGGCACTGTTCCTGGACGCCTGGTTCTAAGGACCTTCCAGAGATTCCGTGAGCCACTCAACTCACTTGAAGTGACTTCTTTTCTCTATTTGCTTGAGTCCATGAGTTCTAAACCAATCTAGGCAACATAGCGAGATGTTGTCTCTATAAAAGAATCAAAACAAATTAGCCAGGCATGATGGCACATGCCTGTAGTCACAGCAACCTAGGAGGTTGGGGCAGAAAGAACGCCTGAACCCAGGAGGTCGTGGCTGTGGTGAGCCGTGATCATGCCACTGTACTACAGCCTGGGCAACAAGTGAGATCCCTGAGTCTAAATAAATAAATAAATAAAAGAATATGGGATGTTTCAAATGAAATTCAAGCACTGTCAGTAATCGGGGCACTATTTCTTTAGGATACAAGGTGCCTAGGAACAATACTTTCAGCTCCCACTCTCTTCTATAGCCACACATATGCACTTATTTTATTGCCTAACAGAAAGGCAATGTGATGTATTAACAAAAAGAATCGGGCACAGTAGTTCACACCTGTTATCCCAGTACTCTGGGAGGCCGAGGAGGGAGGATTCTTTGAGACCTTTAGAAGCTGATGAATCTGTACTCAAATAATGACTTAGCACTTGGATGTCTTTGGGCAAGTTCCTTCACGTCTCTGAGCCTGTTTCCTTATATATAAAGTTGAGATAACCAGGTCAATTCCCCAGAGTGGTTTCTGGGATTAGATGAGATAGTTGACACAAAAGCTCTCATCTAGCACCAAGCATCCAGCGGTACTCAATTAAACAACCGTTTAATACTTCATTGGTTAATCCTGGCCACATGCAGTCTTACACACAGTTTTGACTAGACCTGCTTATACAACCTCATTTCTGCCCCTGATTCTGCAAACTTCCCAGCAGTGTAAAAAAATCAGTCACTAATAAACTTCTCTTCAATGTCAAATAGGCCTGCCTGCAGGGAGGGACTTGTTACTAGCATTAGATTTAATGCTTATCTTTTATTTAGTTAGTTTTTTGTTGTTGTTGTTGTTGTTGTTTTGTTTTGTTTTGTTTGAGTTGGAGTCTCACTCTGTCACCCAGACTGGAGTGCAGTGGCTGCTCCCGGCCACCGCAGCCTCGACCTGCTGGGCTCCGGCGATCCTTCCGCCTCAGCCTTCCGAGTAGCCGGAATTACAGGCATGCGCTACCAGGCCCGGCTGATTTTTTGATTTATTGTAGAGATGAGGTCTCGCTGCCCAGGCGGGTCTCGAACCCGCAGGCTCAGGCAATCCATTCACCTCAGCCTCCCAAAGGCGCGGGATTACAGGCTGAGCCACCGAGCCCGGCTTAGTTAGTTTTTTTGAATCAGGGTTTCACTATGTCATCAGGCTGGAGTGCAGTGGCACCATCACAGCAATCCTTCTGCCTCAACCTCCCACATAGCTGGGACTACAGGTGCCACCATGTCCTGCTAATTTTTTTTTATAATCAATATTTTTTATTATGATATTGTGGGGTACAGTTAAGGGTTAGGTATACAAATATGCTTCGTTGAGGCACCCTTGTTGATAAAAGATGTCTCTCCCCCGTCCCCAGACAGATATTTACTACCATTAATCCCATTTTCCTTCCCCTCCCCCTCCATAGTTTCCCACCACTGTCAGTCATTTTCTTATAGTATTAC